>NC_143588.1:51207924-51507924 GCF_048544385.1 Mastigoproctus giganteus
GATACTATGATGCAGTCACAAAAGAACTGGATGCAGGGAATAACTTTGATATTATATACTTGGATCTTAAAAAGGCTTTTGATACTGTTGCATATGGAAGACTGCAGCACAAATTGGAGCAGTGTGGCATTGGAGGCAAATTGCTGCTATGGATAAAGGGGTGGTTGAGGGGGAGAAGACAGAGAGTAGTAATCAATGGACACTGCTCATCGTGGACTAATGTTATTAGTGGAGTCCCTCAGGGTTCAGTATTGGGTCCATTATTGTTTTCTGTATTTATAAATGATATTGATGATGGTATATCAAGCTTAATGTCCAAGTTTGCAGACGATACGAAGGTTGGCAGGGTTGTCAAGGACACTACTGACACTATGCTGCTGCAACAGGATCTGGAAAGGTTGAGCAGATGGGCTGAGAGGTGGCAAATGAAGTTTAACATTGACAAATGTAAAGTACTACATATGGGAAACTGCAACCCCAGAGCAACGTATCAACTCTGTGGTACTACACTGACAGTGGTAGAGAATGAAAGGGACCTGGGGGCAGTTGTGCAGGCAGATATGAAGTTCTCTGAGCAATGCAGATGGGCTGAGTAGCTACCATGAGTAGCTCATGGTGTATTGTCAATGATATATAGGAATTTTTCTAGCAGGGATAAGGAGGTGATTATTCCCTTGTATAAGGCAATGGTCAGACCACACCTAGAGTACTGTATATAGGCCTGGAGGCCTCATTTCAAGAAGGATGTAGAGCTGCTGGAACGAGTACAGAGAAGGGCAACAAGAGTAGTGAATGGAACAAAGGGGTGCTCTTACGAAGAAAGGCTTAAGTTTTGCAAATTACAGTGTCTGGAGACTAGGCACCAGCGAGGCGATCTGATAGAGGTGTATAAAGCCTTGAATGGTTTGAGCATGCTCAATGCTGATGGGATTCTCCCTCTTACTCAGAATAATCACCTGAGAGGGCATAAATTCAAATTGAGGAAGGACAGATGTAGGATAGACGTGCGGAAATTTGCCTTTAGCCAGTGGGTGGTTGGTTGGTGGAACAGATTTCCATCCCTTGTCGTGGAAGTTGATAGCCTAAATAAGTTTAAGGCTCAGCTGGACAGGTATTTCGAACGAACAGAGGGGTGAAGTGGAAGTGGTTTTTTTTTTTTTTTTTTCATTTATTTGTTTATTTTATTTTATTTTTTTTTTGGCTGATGCTGCATAAGCTTGCTTTCTTGCATCAAATGCCTCTACTAATGCTAATCACCCTAGCTACAATATGTTCCCAACAGTGTTGTAACATATTGAAGAGAATATTTTTATTAAAGAGAGACAGTTTGAAACAAAATAAAATTAAACATTGTTATATTTCACTTCTCTATCTCA
The DNA here is from genome assembly GCF_048544385.1 of Mastigoproctus giganteus. Classification (NCBI taxonomy): domain Eukaryota; kingdom Metazoa; phylum Arthropoda; class Arachnida; order Uropygi; family Thelyphonidae; genus Mastigoproctus; species Mastigoproctus giganteus. The sequence goes on from NC_143588.1 coordinate 51,209,301, forward strand.
AAACTGTAATCATTACTTTCCAGAAGAGAAATTTGAAACATTAAAGAAAAATGTTTGGATAAAAGATCATGCTGCTTTTCAAAACCCTGAATCAATAATTGAGTTAAACTTGGTGACTGAAGAAGAGAATGAATTGTTGCAGCTTAGTTCTTCATTTACACTGAATGATTACAAGATATTAAGTTTATGATCATTTTGGATTAAAATTAAAGAATTTCCATTGCTAAGTAGAGAGTGTATTTCTATTATTACTATTCATGATGACCTATTTGTGTGAGCTAGTATTTTCAGCCTTGACCCAATTAAAAACAAAGGAAAGAAACAGACTCAAAAGCGAGCCAGATTTGTGCCTAATACTGTCCACATTTGTTCCGGACTGGAATGAACTTACAAATAGGCAGGCACACCCATCACATTAAATAAAATCTTTCCTAATTTTTGTTTTTGTATTGTTTATTTTAGGATTTTTTTTCTCTATGTTGTATTTAAATATTAATAAAATCATATTTCATATTAACTTTATTCTGTTTTTACTTTATCATAAGTAGTAAGGGCAAGTACTGTTTTATGAAACTTGTTTCAGTTATACATCATGACCCAGTATACACGTGTTTATTGGGCCGCAGAAAAAAGGGTTGAAAAACACTGATATAAATGATACTACTAAAGTCAAAATTCAAATTAAATGATGTCATGGAATGAGCAACTTCTTGAATTATTTTCAAGTTGCTGATTGCATTACATTATTTTAGCCCACCCTCCAGCCAATTCTTTGATTGGCTACATTCAGTATACACATTATTTCTAAGTTTCCCACACATGCCAAATTGGATTATCAGGACTTTTTGAAAGAAGGAGGGATCTGTTCTCACTACCAGTTTAAAATTCTGTTGTGCTATTAAAATAATGGGAAGCAGTGGTCCACAGTAAAGGAATGAATTTATCTATATTCTAACAGCAATCAAATCCAGTCACCTTTTCGTCTAACTAAATTTCAGTTTCTATCTTATTTAATTTGAAGGGAACTACAATGTCCCTCTTGCACTTCACCCAACAGAATCCAAAGGTTGCCTAAGTGCAGCTGATTTATAAAAACTAGCCTCTACAAGAACATCATTCATCAAACTTTCAGAATTCCATAGGATGATGAATCATTTTCTAAATTCAAGTATACTGTTACACTATATGCCCTTCAGTCATCAAAGTTTCTTCTTCTATTAGAATATTTATGGAAACAAAAGCAATGCAATTTTTCCCTCGTGTCAAAACTCCTCCTTTGCTTTCCTCCCCCCCCCAAAAAAAAGCTGATTTATTCACAAAGCAATCAACATTTATGTTACATTTATTATGTGCAGTATGAAAGGAATTATTAAAAACTTGTAGCCTATTTATAATAGGGTTCCTTAATTTTTATTTATTTATTAGGTGGTGGAAGGTTCTGTTCTGTTCTGTTCTGTTTGTGTGTTCATAAATGAGTATCCCAATGATGCCTCAATGTGCACATATGAAGTGTGATCAAAAAGGTTGGAACTGAACTAATATTTGGGAAACAAAGATTACAGGCTATTTGGGTGCATCCCCTTTGAAGTCACCCCCTCGACACCGATTCCAATGCTTCTGCAACTTATAGAATATTCTTGATGGGCTTTTTTTGAAGTGGTAATAGTTCCTGCATCATGTTCTGAATAATTTCCTCAGTCATTTGAAATCTGTGACCTTTCAAGGGGACTTTAAACTTGAAGGTGGAGGAATCACAGTGAGCTAATCCAGTGAGAATAGAAGAGCACAGTGATGGAGTGCTTTGCAAGAAATTCTTAAATGGAAAGTGGCAAGTATGCAGGGGCATTTTCATAATGTAAGCATTAATTTCCTGGAATCACTTTTCCCAGGTTCACTGTTTTACCATTCAGGCCAAATTCACAATGAACAATATGAATCTGTTCAAGGTGAGTCAAAAAATACAATAAGCACAGTCTTCACTCAATTGAGATTGATCACTTCGATCGAGATTGCCTTGGAAACGATGGAAGAAAAGAAACAGTACGGGTCAGCAGTAGCATATTGATGGAGATCCTGATGTGTGAGAACTTTCTCCTCTCTGTGATCATAAAGTGACGATAAAAATCCTCACTTTATGATCACAGAGAGGAGAAAGATATTCTTCTTGAAGATATTCTTAATCATGAAAGTTAGTCAAGTTTTGCCAAAAGGCAAAACTTGATTAACCTTGAAAGCTACTTTCAAGATTAAACTTTCTTTTAAATCTTGTTCTTTTTTTCAAGATATTTTTTTCAAGTCAGTTCCCAAACTTTTGGATCACATCTGGTATGGAACAAATAATTAAATGGTTGCTCATTCCAGTAAAGCAACAGATGTAAGTGTTACAGTAAGCAAAGTAAAATGTATAAATTAATTTCTTATGAAAGAAAGTTTTATGAATTAAAAAAAAACACACTAAAAATGTGATGTTTCATGTCTTTTTTTTTAAAATCTATATTTATATAAGTTATTTAAAGAATTTATTTCTTAATTTTTTTTTTTTGAAAATCAGTGTGTTATAATTTTTAACAAAATTGGAAAATAATATTACAAGAAATAAAAAAATGTAATTTATTACAACAATTATTGAGATGGGCAGTACATAAAACAGTACAGACTGTAACAGGTATCCTAGAGAATTAAAAAAAATGTTCTCTAGTAGCAAGCTTTTAATGTGTATATGCTAACACCATTACCAGCTCAAAAATTTATAGTTAACATTAAACAAAAACATTGAACATAACAAAATTCACTGATATTAATACCACTGATTTTTTTTTGTAACTATTATTATTAAGTATTTTATATATCCACCACAATTACTGCTGATGCAGTAATATATGTTCTTATTAAAAGCCCCCTCCCATTTTGATAAGAACCTAATTTGCAGGTAGCATTTCTAATTTCAGAAGAATGGTGCCATATCCAATTTAAAATGTACACAGTATTCTGAAGTTTTGTAGGTATACTTGTAGATCTCATGTCCATGTTTAATGTTTCCAAAAAAACTTAAAGCACAAATGGCATTAACATGTACGCAAGCACCTGCTAATGTATCTTAAAAAAGATCAGCGAAGAGTACTTGGAAATTTACAAAATGTTCTCTAGTGTCTACTACAAATGAGGGAAGGGTTTCATAATTTCCTTCTTGAAAAAAGTTCAGAAATTTCTAATATAAATTACATAAGCCTAAGGCTAAGAAAGATAGACAGATAGATATATATATATAGAGAGAGTATCCTTGTGGACATTTTCTTTAAAAACATGTTAAAGAAAATACTAAACAGGTTATCTGAACACAAGGTCTCGGCACCTGTGTCAGTACCTTAATTAAGCTGAAATATTGATTTAATATATAACACAGACTACTTTCACTGATTGTTTTTAATGTTAATGTCAACAAAACATATAATTCTTAAAATTTCCTCTTTTGTTTCTTAAGTACTTCGAGCCTTATCCATAGGATAGTCCACATGTTCTATTATACCCAGTAAATGCTGTAACTGTACATATTTACATTATATGATTAACTTTAATAACTAACCTAAAGATGCTTCACTTCCACACATTTTATTGCTTATATATAAACAACTTAAGTAAGGAGGTTATGTTTTAGAAAAATATTATACATTTACTTTTTATAGTTGCTTCTGTTTTATATTTATATGTATTTATATACCTAATGTAAATCCTAAATCAAGTATGTATAATTTTCATATGATTTATAATAATTTTACCAGCTTTTATTACAGTGCTTTCTGCTAGGAATGTTAATTCTGTTAATATGGTATTCATCTAAATATGTGAGAATTGATATTTTATTAAATTACAATGAATCATTTAAAATCTTCAGTTCTGTCACATTATGAGTTACAAAAATAAAGTTCTTTATTTCTGTGAGCAGTTTTATATCTAACTAAAATTCAGTTTCTTAACAGATTTTTAACTTTCATGATAAACAAGACCAGATGAACTGAAAGGCCGCAATACATCCCGTCATATTACAACATAATCATATATCCCTAAATTGGTTTGAGGGTGGCCACATTATTTCTTTAGATCAGGGGTTGGCAACCAACTTTAACTTTTAGCCCATATGTACGATATGCTAAGCATTTCCGCGAGCAAATATTTTCGAACATGAACTATATTAAAAATAAATCAAGAAATCATCTGAACAATGCAAGTATCTCAGCATGTTTAAAGATGAAAATTACGGCATACTCGCCTGATGTTGAGAGACTGGCTCAAGAAGTTCAGCAGCAAAAGTCACATTAATTTTTACCTAATTGGATGTTTGTTTCGTTTTTTTCAGTATTAATAAATATTTCAAAAAATATATTTTTTTAATAAAACACCTTCCCATTCTATTCCAAAAAACTACCCCCCCCCATCCCAGCTTGAGCTGAGGTGCGGCTCTTCGGATTCTTTTTTTTTTTTTTTTTTTAATTAAATCAAAAATGGCTCTTCACTCAAAAAAGGTTGCCAATCCCTGCTTTAGATAAATGCTCTTGCTATTCAGCTGCTGTGTCCAACAACTAAAGGACAGAAATGTTCATAGGTTCTTGTTTATTATGAATATGTCTACATATTGTCTTGTATGTCCTTCATTATGATTACATCTGGCAAAAGCATTTGATTCTATCTGTCTGTTAGAACTGTTTGGGCACAATTTGAAGATGTATTCAATTTGATACTAATATGACCAGCATAATCCAATAAATTTTGGTAAATCAATGAATTTTAGCTTTTAACTGAAATGGTGAAACAAAACCAAATGAAATAAGAGGTTAAACAAAATGCACCTGGTTAAATCCAAGTTAAGATCCGTATTTAAATTACAAATAAAATTACATTATTAAAGCATATATCTTTTAAAGCAGCACTGTGCTAACTCTTAATTCTCAGAGAACAATACTATGCATTTCTTATTCAGTTTATGTAGCCAATGGCTAATATATTTGAGAGTGATATATCCTCATTCACTCTTACAAAGCATTGTAAGATCCAATATAGTCTCACAATATAAAATTATTTGGTAAATAAATGCTAAAACAAAATAAATGATATTATTTTCACATTCCAGTCATGTGATACAATAATTTAGCATGCTCTGTACTGTTCAACTTCTTGTTTAGTATTAAAACTAATATGCTCATTATTGGTCTGGATGGGTTATCCAAAAAGCCTGTCCTTGGTACAGTTATGGCTTTAGTTGACAAAGTAGCAAAAAAAAAAAACCCACAACATAATGCAGCACAATATTCTCTTCTTATAGGAAACAGGAAAATTGCATGTTTTGTAAAGTATAAACTATATATTAAAATCTATCTGTCTGTCATCTGTACCAAGCTATTCACCGATCCATCCATATGATTTGTATCTTTCTTTGTTCAAAGGTAGTTTCAGCCTAATAGAGAGAAGCAGGCATCCCTGAAATAGCATTTTCACTAAAATAATGTTTTGAAATTCAGTCTAGCTTTGCTGAATACTTTCAATTTTTCCACAGATGGATTTGATTCTGTGAGGAAAGTAAAGTAATTACATATAAAACTGAGCTCTTTAAAATTTTAATATCAACTAATTGTGATACTTGACTAAATATGAGTCTCAATCAATCACTGATGTTAAGATATAATGGATTAGTTCCATTTTGAAGTACCAGGCACAGTTTACTTAATCCCCCCCCCCCCCCCCCCCCACATACACCATTTCAGTCTTCCTTGGTTTTTATTTTTCAAATACTAGCAGGACAACACAACACAGTAAAACTAGGCTGAAATTTGAGAAATATATAAATATATATATTTTTATTTATTATTTTAAATAAAAGTAGGCTTGTATTATGGTTTTGTGAAAATTTTTGCTGGCATGTTTATAATTATTTTATATGTATACACATATTTTTCCTCTGCTTATATATTTTTTATCAGTGAGTGTTTGGAATAAATCTTCTCAGAAATTAGACTTTTTATTATGGTATTATAAAGCAAGTGTGGTAATTCATAACTAAAGTTGAAGCAGAGGAACAGATAAGGAAAAAATCTAATTAAAGTTCAGATACAAATTAAAATCAAATTATGATTAACTGAAACTGTCACAGACCTCTCCAACAAAAAACAGAGTTTGCTTCCTTACTATTATGCAGAAAGATTAAAGTTTACTTGGAAAGTGTGAATTATGAGCACCTAAGAGCATGTAATCACATTTTTTTTAAAGATATAATAACACTGGAATATTGTTTTGCTTTTTTAGAAAATATCATTTGCTTGGGAGTTTACTATGAAATGTAACGTTTTTTAACATTTCAGGACTTTATAGTAATTAACTTTTGAACACTCCTGTTTCAAACGTTAAAATATAATTATATACAGATCTGGAAAACAATAAAAATGTGCAAAATTATTCCTACCCCCCACTTAAATCGACAATTTTCGAAACATACATGGCTGTGTAGTCATTACACATTAAGAATATTTAAATCTGTACTTGCTGATTTTATAAGCTAAAGACTAAAAAATACTGTTTGGAGTATGTTTTTACTTTTCACTCGCAAAAGACTAACCAATGTAAAGAAAGGTAACGAACAACTTTATAAGCAGTTTCTAAATTCAAAATGGGTTATCCAAAAAAGGATAACCCATTTTGAATTTTTGTGCATAAAATGTTTGAATACAATTTATCAAAATGTGACCTTCGGAAATACAAAATGTATTATAATAATTATACCAATAATCATCATTATTAAAACCTTTCTTAGTTTATGGAACAATTATTTTAACTATCTTAAAACTGGCGCAAAGTGCTCAAATAATAGAACATATGAACTTTCCTACACAGGCACTGATTATGCTAATTTATGAATAGAGCTATTTATATAATTTAATTCTGATAAATATTAAATTCATGGGGGAAAAAAAAAAAAAAAAAAAAACACTATGAGGCATAAACCAGTTGGTGTATGTCTACTTTATTCTCTTATACAAACCTATGTAGAATTGCCAAGACAGGACAAGCACACGTAGCTTTAATGTCACAACCTGCTAAACTATTGTTACGTTCTCATAATTCCCACATGGATTACTTACAACCCTTTATATGAGGTTTTAATTGGTTACTACAGCCACTGACTGGCCAGGTAGACTGAGCATTCTTTATTTAACGACATGCTCTAACAACCAACTGATTAAGTTCCTTCTGATATGAACACATATAACATATTCTGTACATGGACTCTGGAATAAAAAAATGGCGTATTCATTTAATGAACAAGGCTTTAAGCCTCACGGACTACTAAACAAGTGGACACTGGTTGCCATTTAATTCATGCTCACCATGTGAGAACGCACATTCACAAACAACACAGATGGCAATCTAAAAGCTGAGGGTTTTCTTACAGTTTAAACATAAACCTTGCATTCATAACATGGCTGGTTAGAAATACAAAAGCATTTATAATAAATAATTTAGATGAGGGAGGATCGCCCTCCCAGAGTTTAGACATACACCTTATATATATATTTATTTATTTATATAACTATGTTATGTATATCTACAAATGCACTCCACATTAAACAAGGTGAAAGACGTTTACCGATGATCAGGATGAAGGTCCACATTACTATCTATAAGCAAACTACCCAAACCTAATAAAACGAAATAATTAATATATTATAACATTAAATAACCTCTTGGTCCACAAAAAAGTATCACTTATGCCAACACAACATAGTGAAACCTACACAAATAATAGTTCTGCATGCTATTATCCAACCATGGACAAACTGTTGTATAAAAATAGGTCTTGCTTGCAAGGCCTTTTTGTACTATGGTATGCAGAATCTGTTTTTTGCTGTTAAAGATTTGCAACAGGTAAAGAGGCACCTAGTTTTATCCTATGAAAAATCTGCTTTGTAATTAAAGCAGAATTTTTGTGCACTGTGTGAGGAATGCTGATGGTCTTTTCCATAACTATGGAAAAGCCTTCCCTGAAGGTATGGTAGCCAACACAGTAGTGACACTAGTTACATACATCAGTCTAGTATGAAGCAAACATGGAATTTCGTCATGAACATCAAAGTACAAAGCAGTGCCGAAGATTGGTGGTGGTGGTATAAAAATCATATTCAGCTATACAATGAAATTCATTAAGTTTATCCGCACTGCACTGCAGTAATGGAAATATGGTATGTTGAGCATTTTTATTTTAAACCCACTATCTGCACTTTGATAGGGCTGAATGAATGAATGGATGATATTGCACTGGGGAACCAATGCTCACCTTAAGCAACAGGTTGTCTAAATTGGTAATTTCTGGCCCAAACTTGAGTAGTTCATGAGTGATCCTTCTTGGCCTTATCTGATGTGGCATCTAATGAAAATAACACTGTATGTGGCTAACAGATATCCACATTTGTGAAATTCATTACAAATGCAACACTGCTAATTTTCTACAAATAACAAACTTCCCTAAAGGAGCTTTCATCAAAACAAGCAGGCACTTAAAAGTGAATGTAGGCACTGCCTTACTCTTCTTTGACTATTTCAGCCGGCTGCCACACAGTGGCTATAGCTGTTACCAATGTGTGCCTTTGAATTATTTTCACGTCCACAACTCAGCCCATCGACACTCAAAGAACGCCCTCATTCTATGGCCTGCTCGACCAACTGGAGAGTCATCTTCATTGAATGTTTCACAGTTGTCAAAGATGAGGCGCACATCAGAAGCAAAATCATCTCTGGATTTATACCTGTGAAAATATTTATAAAATATAAATAAATAGAATATATTTAACAATAACAAAGCAAATATAACAACAGAGACAATGTTGTTGTAATAATAAGATACAGAAGACTGCCAGTAAATACCGTTACTAGCATTTTTTTAATAACTAATACAAAAAACTATTATTGTTAAAAAATTGATTTACTGATATAACAATAAACAAAATTCAACCACATTTTTCATGTGATGAATGTTTACTCAATTATGTTCACTGCATACTGGGAATATTACTCTGTTTTAGCTGTTTTATTTGTTTATTTTTAATGACTACAAAATTTGATGACTTTATGGTCAGTGACCTGCTAATACTCATGTCCATCAACTACTGGATAGAAGACCCCATTATGAAAATATTTTTAGGACCTGGCTGACTTCTCTTATTGGTGTATGTAAGACTCATCTGAACAAAATATTTTTGATGAAAAAGTCAGTGCAATGAATTATTCTCAAAGCTAACCTAAGCCTCAAATGTCTTTTACAAAGGGGGGGGGGGGGGCTCATTACTGGAAAATTATGAATGGCACTGTGTAGCCCATATTGTAAACAGACCTAATTCTACAAGAGAATGGTCTATTTTTCATTTACTTGAAGGAAAAAAATGGAAGTACCAAACATGCTTCAACAGAATTTACTGTCACACACTATCTAGATTTTTCATCTTGAATGATTTCTTTTTTCTTTTTTTTTTTTTTTTTATGCCTCTGTTTCTCACATTTCTGATTGCAATAAAGTTGGATTTATTCTATTAATGTGTGTGTGTGTGTGTGGGGGGGGGGTGGAGAAGTTTAATTAAAAACAAAATTTATATATTAATATGTGAAAAGTAGAAATAAGCAGTATCTACTGTACTGTATTTCTGAATGTGTGATATTTCTTATATATAAAATATGTCCTCAAAATGAAAATCTCTGTACAAAATATTTTTACTTTTGTAATTCACAAAACTGCAACATATAATTGATTTCTTACTGATTTTAAGATGATATTTAAGTAAAATTACTACTTATATACAGGGTGTTTCAGTTAAACGTTTCAGAACTTCTAAGAGGGGTAGGGTACATCCTGACAACTCGAAATCATATAGCAATGTGGGGTCGGAAATGCTTTCCTGAAGCAGTGTTGTACACAGAAGCACCATAAAGAAAAGAGACCGTAAGTGAGAAATCGTTTTAATAATACATGAAAAGAAGCAAAAGGTACATGGATTAAAGTAAGTGTTCGAAGTTTCTTCCACGGGCTACAATGCACGCCTCACATCTCCGACGCATGGACATCTGAACATTCTGGAATACTCCAGGCGAATTTCGAATTTCTTGAACAAGAACGCAAAGTTAGTAGGATGGATGATTACACGAACGCAGAGTTAGCCGATATGCATTTGGCGTACGGGGCTGCAAATTGTAGTGGGCCAGCCGCACAGCGTTTGTACGCGGAACGATATCCGACGAGGCGTATTCCCAGTCATAATTTCTTTGCAAGACTGCACCAGAGGTTAGCTGAGAGAGGTTCATTTGAAAGAGCTGACAGGGACAGGGTAAGAACAGCACGGACTCCAGCCGTCGAACAGAATGTGCTGCAGCATGTACAGGGGAATCCAAGAACGAGTACACGAAGTCTAGCAAACGCAGTCGGGGTTTCCCATTGCAGCGTCTGGAGGATTCTCCGAGAACAAGACATGCATCCGTTTCACATGCAGCGTGTCCAGACACAGCAACCGGAGGATTATGCACCTCGTATTGCTTTCGCACAGTGGTACCTTGGAAAATGTGCTACAAATCCCCTTTTTCCTGCTGAAGTGTTGTTTTCCGATGAGGCATCCTTCACAAGGGAAGGAATTTTCAACACGCATAACGACCATATCTGGGCGGTCGAGAACCCGCATGCAATACGACGTCGTGCAGCACAGATTCGATTTTCGGTCAATGTATGGGCCGGTATTATGGGAGATCACCTCATCGGACCTTACCTGTTACCGTGTCGTCTAACCGGACCTATCTACTTGATCTTTCTGCAGCAAGTATTGCCACAACTTTTGAGAGATGAACAGATTTCTGCATCGACGCAACAGACAATGTGGTTCCAGTCGATGGAGCCCCTGCCCATTATAGCGGAGATGTTCGTAACTACCTGGATGTCACATTTGGTCAACAGTGGATCGAACGTGGTGGTCCAGTGCGTTGGCCTGCTCGGTCACCCGACCTATCATGTCTTGATTTTTATTTTTGGGGTCATATGAAATCGCTAGTTTATGACACCCCTGTTGACAATGCTGAGGAGCTGGTTGCAAGAATCGCAGTAGCTGCCGAAGAAATTCGAAATTCGCCTGGAGTATTCCAGAATGTTCGGATGTCCATGCGTTGGAGATGTGAGGCGTGCATTGTAGCCCGTGGAAGAAACTTCGAACACTTACTTTAATCCATGTACCTTTTGCTTCTTTTCATGTATTATTAAAACGATTTCTCACTTACGGTCTCTTTTCTTTATGGTGCTTCTGTGTACAACACCGCTTCAGGAAAGCATTTCCGACCCCACATTGCTATATGATTTCGAGTTGTCAGGATGTACCCTACCCCTCTTAGAAGTTCTGAAACGTTTAACTGAAACACCCTGTATACACTCGGTAATCACTTAATTATGACCACCCCATCTGTAATGGATTATGCTCCATAGCTCACAGTATAAAAAACAGAACAGCTTTGTACGCTAGAGCAGTGTTAATTTGGATCTGGTTGTGCAAGTCAAAGTGATAAAGTGGCAGTTATGGGAAGTAGCAAAGATACCACGGAGTTTCCAAAGGGGCATAATTGTGGAAACTCGTGAGTCGGGTACTTCCATATTGGAAATGGCACGTCTTGTCAGTTGCTTGTGGCTCTTTGTGGTTAGGGGATGGTGTTGGATGGGCCCCCTCACCTGACAGAACTGCAAAGGAGTATGCAAGGTGCATGTTTGCAGTAATCGAAAGGTGCAGCACGTTGAAAATCGCAATACAATATGGAGAATGCAAGGTCAATATTCCAATGATGATGTGCTGCGCACTCAGACATATGGGGTTACACAGTAGATGATCCAAGCAACATCCTCGCCTCACCACTAGTCATCACTGATGGTGGATGCTGTGGTGTCAACAACACACTGGTTGGACACTGGAGGACTAGAAACGAGTGTGCTGGTCGGATGAGTCCAAATACCTGGTGCAACACACTGACTGGCACCTTCATGTGTGGTGCCGACTATACAGGCAGGCAGCAGTTGTTGCTTAATATGGGGCATGTTTTGCCAGCAAGATTTGGCCCCTGATGCATATGGGCCAACATTTCACTGGTAAGGTCTACTTGCTCTTAGGAGACTATGTCACTCTGACATGTTGCACTTTTTACCCAGAAATGAGACCTTCCAAGACAATAAGGACTGTATCATCCGGATACAGTGTGCATGAGTGGTTTGAGGAACACTGAAGACATTGCCCATCTTGATTGGCCTTCAAATTTGCCTTACCTCAATCCAATTGAACACCTGTAGGATGTTTTGGAATGGGATGCGAAGTGTATGGACATGCAGCTGTCATCTATTCTGACACTGAGGAAAACCTTGCAGGCAGTATGTCTGCAGATACCTACAGATGTATAGTGGAGTCAATACCTGGGTAAGTAGCGGCTCTTTGTATGAAAGGTGGCCCAAGACAGTATTGAACAGGTGGCTATAAACTTAGTGATTGCTGAGTGTATATTAGAAAAGTTCAGCAGAATTTATAAATAATGATTCTTTTGAAATAATTTTTGGTGATATTCATTAGAATCAAAATTTTGGCAAAATAAAATGATACATGCATCCCCGAGAAGTTTGTTGTAACAGGATTTTACTGTACAATAAAAACAGTAAGCATAACTGAAAATTGTAGCTGTGATTCAAAGCAGTCTTTACAAGCCTGTCTTTTAGTAATGTAGAGAAGCATCTCCATTTTTTTTTTTTAAATACACCACTCCCCGGATATAATGCCGTTGATTATGCCGCAGATTTGGATATACTGCAGGTCCTACTGCCTGACACTGCAGTTGGAAAAAATTCCAAGAAAAATATTAACTTTCTTTTGCAAACCATGCACTACAGGAGGCTTCCCCACTCAAATGACCCAGTGCTTGCGAGAGAGGATAAAAAAGCAGTGTTTCTTGTAAATCCCAGGGAACTTTACCCTCCTGCTGAGTTAAGAAGCAAAAAGGATGTTTATTGAACAAAGAAATTCCTGCTCGGTTCGAGTTTTATTCTTGTAGTGGTATCCTGTCCTACCTTACCCTTTCTTTGAGTGGCAAGATTTGCTAATCTTCTTAAAGGTCACTAACCACTACACCCATAGCTTGAGTTGCACAATTTGCTTTTCTCATCCAACACAAAAGAATGGTTTACCTGAAAATAAGTCAGATGGGAGCAGCGCATTCGACAGATGTGAGGTTGTTTTAGCCTCTGCAGTTAATATCGATTGTCTTTCCTTGTGTAAGGGTTTTCACTGCAAAACAAGGCGATCCGTAGTTTGAGATCTACCTGTGCTGATTGTGTTTTTTTTACATTTTTGTGAGCTTTACAGATGTAGCTATCGTTTATAATAAATTAAAATTGATTTCAGGGGTTATGGTGAATGCTAATAAAAGAAAGTCTTACACCATCAAGGAAAAGTTGACTGTAATTGAATGAGTAAAAAGTGGTGTCTCAAAAGCACAAATAAAATGGGAGTTGGGTATTCTGAAGGGAACAATATGAGGATGGATTGCTGAAGATGGAAGACTACATTTCTTCTTGGATAAGTTGGATAAAACCCCAGGAATGGAAAGGGAGAAATCAAGACAAGGTAAATATCTCGCAAATATGGTCAAATTTCACATGCGTATATATTCGGAGTCTGTTTGGAGTGAGAACCAATGAACTGGAGAAAATCTGTAGGCATCAGCTATAGCGCAGTTGACTTATAACACGGGTCTCAACCTGCTCCCTGAAACTCTGCGGTATAACCGGGAAGCAGTGTATGTTTGGCTAACTTGTCATACTTATCTTATTTAATGCATTTATTTTCACTCCAGTTCCATTTATTATTAAAAAAGATTGAGTTCTTGACAATGTGTTTCAGTTTTCTGCTTTTGACCATTCTAATTTCATTTTCATTTAATTGATTAGGATGGACCTTGGTAAAGATCCTAGAGCAGAAGTGTCCAATCAGAGGGCGATGTGTGGCTGACTCCTTCACACTGTGAAGCTCACAACCATGGCAACCTTCATGTGTTATGCATCCTCCCAAGTTTAAAATTATTGTTAAAAGGAGAGTTTCACACTGCGTTTTGAAAATATCTGTTATTAATAATATTTGATTTTTCCAGATTGCTTTTTCACGTTTTAGCTGTCTTCCAGAATTTAGCAATATTATTATTACATAATAATTAATGGTTTTTGATATTGAATTATAACATGTAAAAAAAAAAAAAAAAAAAAAATCTATTTTGAAAAATAAATAATAAGTGGTAAGGAACTGGTCTTGCAGCCTGCAACCTGCTTTCCATGAAGTCTGCGATCTTCAGAATTTTATCTGTTTTGGGCCCTAGTCAAAAAAGGTTCGTCACCCCTGTCCTAGAGAAAGCTTATTTGAATTACTCATATGAGTAAAAAAAGTCACACATGCCTTAAATACTCATCATGGAGTTTCATGAATGGTTGCTCATTTTGCCACCTAGTAGGGGGGGGGGTAAGTGGGTGTCTCCTCATAGGATCTAGCAGGTACTGCAAGTACACTCAAATGGGATGGCAATTTACTTTGAGCATCAGTATCTATATTTCCAACAGATTTTAATCCTGTCCCATAACCACAGGGAAGGAATCAATTAAAATACAGTTTACTCTAAAAATCACAACAACTCACAGATGCATATACCAGATTGCAATAATTTTAAAAGTAAACTCTGAACCAAGGTAATATGACTAAATCTTAGTGATATTAATATGCAGGGCCAGCGGCATGACGTGGAGATTCATTCAGCATCCATTCACTGATACTTATTATCACTTTACAGGTGCCTGCCCAAGTCCAGGGACAATTAAGGAAAAAGATGTCCCTGTCCTTTTGTATAAAACAGTGAGCTGTATTTGGAATACTATATTCAAGTCTTGAGGTCACAGATTGTATCCAAGTGGTAAGCAGCAAGAGTGTAGTAGCTTGTGCTTTTTTGAATGGACCATGGTTCATTCAAAAAGCACACAAGTACACACCTGCGTGCATGTGTATGTACACATACATGCACACAAATGAAAAGCAGTATAAGTTTAAAAGTAAATTATCTAATTTAGATATGTGTATATATATTAACAGCTTGTAAATGGTCGTTGTCAGATTAAATCTGACAACGACCTTATAAAGCCATCAGATAAGTAAAAGCGGTAAAATATATATGGTGAACATCAGTAAAATTAACACAATCAATTAAAATATATTTTATAGATAAAATGGTGTCACAAAACTCACACATCTGCCCTCAGCAAGAATGAATATGTTAGATAACTGTGTCCTACCAAGATTTGAGCAAGAACAACTTCCTTTCAATGATTCCTGCACAGACTAGACTGCTATATTTCAATTACAGGCTTTATTTGGTATAATTTATTTGTTGTCTGTCTATGCCAGGAGTTTCCAAACGAATTATGGCCCACAAAAGAATTTTATCCGGCCCGCAGATATTTCAATTAGATTGCAAAAAATTAATGTTTATATTAGATCACAATAAAATTTATGAAAAACACATTTCACAGATTATTTTAACATTTGTCGGTTGATTAATAGTGTTGACACCTCTGTGTTGTCAGATTAGTCTTGTTAGATATTAATTCTGTTATTTCCACTCAAAGCTATTCTTTCAAACATCCTTAAAATAATCTGTTAATCTTGACCCTGTTATTAAATAGCAATAGTTGTTAGAGACAGCAATTATGGATTTCCTAATCCATAATTGCTGTCTTGCACTTAATCGCTTGCATCCCCTCCACAGAGATCTACTCTTTTCGTAGTGGGGGTTACTTTCTGCCCATCATGTAAATATTTTTCTTTAGTACTTAAAGTTAGCAGTTCACCTGTTAAGTTCTACGTTAAACATTTGTTAGAGTCTTGTATATACGTTTCATTTAATAAACCATTAAGAGAAAATACAGAAGTGTTGTATTTAAGAAGTGTATCGAAAAATTGAAACCTGTTCCGGAACTGTCAGATCTCAAATGGTTGTGGAACCTTGTCTTTTGAACAGACATATATGTGAACACCTGAATTTTCTTAATATGAAACTACAAGGACGAGACAAACTTGTTATTATAATAACTGTATTATAATATCAAAGGATTTGAAACAAA
Source organism: Mastigoproctus giganteus (assembly GCF_048544385.1). Taxonomy (NCBI): domain Eukaryota; kingdom Metazoa; phylum Arthropoda; class Arachnida; order Uropygi; family Thelyphonidae; genus Mastigoproctus; species Mastigoproctus giganteus. The sequence continues at coordinate 51,225,499 of NC_143588.1, forward strand.
ACTGGAGTTATTTAAAAGGCAACTACTTCAGAATAATTTTTCCAATTTTCCATGTTGCAATAATTTATCTAAAAATATGCCTAGTTGTAATTTTTCATGAAAATTTGTTCAAAATGTTAGTTTCCTGCAGGAAAATTTTGCAGATAGATTTTCTGATTTTAAAAATAATTCAAACGTGTTTGAACTTTTTCAAAATCTGTTTCACGTACCCACCAATGATGTTAAAGAGAATTTACAATTAGAGTTTGGTAGATTTTCAATCTAATGATGCACTGAAGGCAATATTTAAAAATGAAAATCTAATTCAATTTTATTCAACATTATTTGCATCAGATTATCAGAAAGATTATAAGAAATTCTAAGATTATCAGATTATAAGAAAGGCTGCATCAATTTTTGGAAGGACATATATATGTGAGCAGACCTTTTCAAAAATAAAATATGTAGAATCAAAAATATGATCATGTCTAACTGACCCACATTTACGTGACTTTTTAAGAACTGGAACTAGCACTTTAAAATCCGATATTACGGAATTAATTCATTACATTAATTATAACTTTGTTGCATTACTAACTGCAATTTTGTGATAAGTACAATAAATAAGTAATAATTAAAATCTGATATAAAACAAACTGGTATTTTTTATATTACATATCCATTGATTTATTTTTGAATCTGTAGATATAGGTAGGTATAAAATTTGTTTCTCTGCAAAAATATGATTGAATATAGTTTTCAATAATTAGGAATTTTCTCCAGCCCACCAAATATTCCATTACATCACAATGTGAAATTTTAAAAATTATTTTATTAACCATAATGAAATCTATGCATAAAAATTTATTGTAAATAGCTGATTATCAGAGAAGGAAAAAATCATGTTGGCCAGTGTTATTAGAGGGGATGGATAGAAAGTGTAGTTTTTTTTTTTTTTTTTTGGCTGATGCAGTATAAGCTTGCTTTCTTACATAATTTGCCACTTCTAATACTAGTAAAATGATAGCATGGCTCTTTAAGGGCAGATAATTTCTGACTAATCTGATTAGCTACTATGAAGTTTTCAATAAAGAACTGTTTGTAGATACCCTCAGGATGTAACCTCCGCAAATTGTAAGGTTAAATAAACTAAATAAGGGGGAGGAGATAACCTTTCTCTTCCTCTCAGCTAGCACAGACTAGACAAAATTTTTTTTTGCTTTCATCTAATACAGGGGTGGGCAACTTTTTTCGTCAGCGGGCCGAATGAAATTTTCGTATCATGACGCAGGCCGAGTGAAATTTTCGCATCATGATGCGGGCCGGAATAGATTGAACGATTTAATTAAAAAAATCAGAACCTAAAAAATGTTATATTACTTGAATTACCAAATTATTAATGTATTTTTAAACAAAATATCTGAATGTCCAATTATCATTGAAAATTCGGCATTCGGCATCAATTTTTCTTTTTTTTTTTAATTGGCTCATTTTATGGGCTATAAATTATATTAAATTAAAAATTGTAATAATTAGAAAAGACATAAAACATCTCGCACCAATATTTTTTTCAATAAGAAGTCAAACCCAAAGGAACTTCGTTTGATCGATGCTACAATAATAATTAGGAAATAACTCTTTGATGCTGCGTAGAATCACTTGGTTACTGTTGTACTGGCCGCGATTCCCGATTGAACCGAATTAAGCCGAACGTTTACGGCGAGTGTAGTCAGGTATGGATTTTCTATATTTATGCATTTACCGAGGGGGCCGGATTCAACATCGTCGCGGGCCGGATGTGGCCCACCCCTGATCTAATAAGTAATTAACTAGTGGAACAAACCTAACCATGTAGAAGGAGAGACCTTAAGTAAATTTAATCAAGAATTGGACAAACCTCTGAATGAAATGTGAGGGGGCTGCATGGGTTGAATTCCTTAATTTTTAAAAAATTTCTTCTAATTTTTTCAATTTATTAAGGCTGACCTACATAGACCTAGCTTCCTGCCAACATTTTGGCCATACTAATAATAATGAAATAAACAGTGCTTTAAACCAGCGTTTCCCAAACTGTGTTCTGCACCACACTAGTGTTCCATGAGATGTGAACAAGTGTTCTGTGAAAAACTTAATTAATATTTAAAAAAAAAAATAAAATAAAACAAAATAAATAAATTTTGCATATTTGTAGAGTACACCACTTTTGTATCATTATAATTTTTAACATTTTTTTTTTTTAATGCCAAAATGAATATTTTTTTTTTTTTTTTTTTTGGCTAATGCTGCATAAGCTCATACACTTGCTTTCTTGCATCACATGCCACTACTACTACTTTATTTTGGCGGAATTATGCACAGAGAAGTATGCGTACGGTAATATATATGAAAAGTAGCAATGTAGTGATCTAACATGCCATTCATATGTGATTTAGCCCAGAGTACATAGGCTGAAGGAGAGGGGGAAGCGAGCCACTAAAATCATAACTAAACTCACTTCCTTGTATAATTTTTTTTTGATAATCATCAGTACAGCAGGCCCCCATTATAACGCGGTTCGCTATAACGCTGTTTTTATATTATAACCTGTATAACGCTCTTTTACAGATTGCATCTTTGGCATATTTAACGAAATCGTTTCATTTGATGGAGTCGATAGCTTGAAAATGAACACCAAAACAGCATTAAAACGTTTCCCATGCCAACTTGAGAAATTTTCCCACGCGCAGTGAAATTTTCTGGCATGCTAAATTAATTGCAGTACAATGATTTGTTACGCAGTTCCGAGATCAACATTTTAAAAAATTATCAAGTATATTGCTTGTAATATTTACGTTATATGCATTTATCTGAAGTCTAGTCATCACTCAGTACAGTATTAGACATCATGCGTAACGGATAGTTTACGTGAACATTGTATCATAATTAATGCAACCAATGCAATTACATTTCCGAAGAGTTAATAATGGCCGATAAGAATGAAAAAGCAACAACGTCTGGGCGCAGTATGAAGACTATAAATGTAAGAAAAAGACTGAATTTGAAAATTAAATTAGACATTTTGAAGAGAATCGATTCCAGTCAATGACAAGCGGATGTGTGCCAAAATTTAGGACTTGCAAGCTTAGCTGTAAGAACAATTATAAAAAAAATAAAGAATTAATTTTAGCAACGGGAAAGATTCCACTGCAAGCAACTAGGGCTAGGCCGGCTATTAGGATTGAAATGGAAAGACTAACAAATTTTATTGAAGATAATATCCAATGCAGAATTCAGTTAAGTTAAATATTATAAAAAAAAAAAAAAAAAAAGTGGAACCATTTAAAACTGGTAAATGGCTGGTTGAATAGATTTAAAATCCAGGGAGAAATTGCAAGTGCAGATCAAGGAGCCGAAACTTTCAAAAAAGAACTTGTTAAAATTATTGAAGAGGGGTATTATGTGTTATACTTCTCAGCAAGTTTTTAACATAGATGAAGAAGGACTTTTGTGGAAACGAATGCCTAAAAGAAGTTTCATATTGAAAGAGAAAAAAAAAAAAAAAAAAAACATGCCAGGTTTCAAAGCAGGGAAGAATCAGTTGACTTTATTGTTGGGTGGTAACGCTGTGGGGGATTTAAAATTAATACCCCTTTTAGTTTATTTGGAAGAGGGCCAGAGTTCAATCCAAAATCGACACATTTTTCTTGATTAAATTCATCAATTAAATTAAATCAATTAAATTCATGATTTTAATTGGAATTTTAAGTTTAATTTTGATATGTAAGTAGTTACCACATAATTATATACTATGTAATGCAGAATATTTTATATGTACAAATATTTGAATATTAAATATTTTGACCGACATTTGTGCATCTTTTCACTACCGTTTATTATTGATAAGGAAATATCCTATGGCACCGACTGCAACCTACAAATACATATGTTACCTTATGGGAATGCGGCACTCGCTTAGTGCAGATTCACTTAGCACTCTGTTTTTCTGGAACGAATTATCAGCGTTAAGCGGAGGTTACCTGTATTTCGAAGTATTATTATTAAAGTAAATGACCATGGATTTATGGTTGAAAAAGGAACTTTAAAATGAGAAGCAAGTACTTCTAGTATTGCAACCATGGTCGATGAAAATGAACACAATATTGTCACACTTGAACAATGAACACATGAACAACCACAGCCTTTTGTTCCCCAAAAATCCAAAGTGATAAATATAAAAGACCAAAACAAATTTGAATTTGTTTTGGATTTGAATTGGATTTGCTATTTGAATTTTGGCTTTACACGTGTTGGAAATAAAGATGCTCATGATACACAGTGTGTAGTACGTAATAAAAATTAACAAACAGTTCTTTGGCTCCCGCTAAACTTGTGTTCCGTAAATATATTGTGAGATGAAAAGTGTTCCATGACTAAAGAAGTTTGGGAAACGCTGCTTTAAAGTATTCATCATAAGAGACAAAGAAGTAATAAATCTATTGGATAAAGATAAATAAATTGTATGTAGCAATGCTAAAATGACACTTGAAGGAGAACATGTTGTGGCTCTTACATCTTTCTTTACTGATGCAAAGGATTTCAGTATAACTTCAATATACTTTTAAACATCACAGAAAAAAAAAAAAAAAAAAAAAAAGGGAAAACAGTATATAATAAATACTCACATTCCACATTCCAACTTTCCCTGAACTGTACTGAGATCCATTGGTTTTTTAATGACTTTGCGATAAGTTGGAAACTGCTTAGTGTTAACTGGCAACAGAAATGGCCAAGCATCCTCATGTTTTCCAATATCTTCCAGCAATATACTATTAAGCAAGCATTCAATGTGAGTTTTTTAGCATACACATACAAATATAAAAAACCTGCAATTACCAATTATACAATTCAATAATGCTCAAACTTTTAACAGATATAAAATAATATAAAGATAATAATATAAAATTAAAAGATATAAAATAATAATGCATCAGGATTTCATATGTAGTACAGCCAGGCCTCGCATAACGCAAGTTTGATTAAAGGATTTTCCAGTTACCACTAACTGTGCACTTTTCATTTTACATGACACTTTTCATTTTACATGATACAAATTTACAGTTAACACAACCCTTTTTTTTTTATGTGATAATTAAAAAAGATTTGAATGGTGCGTTAAGCTTACTGCACATCGGACGGGCAATAAACAAACGTTTCCCTGCTGCCCGCCTCAGTGTGTTCCATCAACCATCTGAAGAATGCGTGTTACTTCTTTGTCTCCTGCGAATAAAGTCAATGCAGACTTGCATTTAAAAATTCAAATGAGCCAAATGAAAATGTTACTGCGAAGGAGATAACGGCAAAAGAACTAGATGAAATCTTTTGTATCGCAAAGAACCTCAAACAAAAGGTTTGAGGTTTTCTGCGATATTTATTTTGCCAGAGCCCAGAGAAGATTGTTGTCAGCTATCAGAAATTGATTGATGAAAAGAGAAAGTCAACACTGTTCAAACGACTCTGTTCAAATATTTCCATAACAAATTGTTTCTTCATTGTATATTTTATGTCAGAGGTTCCCAAACTTTCTCAGTTCATGGCACCCTTAGAGTCTCAGTAATTTTTTCATGGCCATAAAGTCAATGCAGACTTGCATTTAAAAATTCAAATAAGCCAAACTACTCAATAAACAGTTCTGTTTATTAAGTAGTTAGGTCCAAACAATTTAATAAGAAATGATGAAACTGTCAACTACCTCGAGCTAGTAGTTCGCGCGTTGACTGATAGATGTCGAGTATCGCTGTGTTTCCCTTGAAAATTTAAAATATTCCACGGCGCACAGTTTGGGAACCGCTGTTTTATGTAATAAACATTTAATTCCATAATTATTTTCATTATCTTTTACATGGTATACAGTTAAAAAGTTATTTAAAAGGTATTTTTAACATTCTTTATGGACATTCCTGAAGGTCAAAGACCAATTATAATATTCCTATTGATTATTAAATTTGATTAACGCGTTTCCGTTTCGCGCAATGTGCTCGCGGGACGAATTAATCACATTTACTCCTTTTGCAAACATTATGCTCATGACCTGGAGTGAAAATTTTCAAGAAATTTGGAAACTTTCAAAAATTGAACAACTATATATACAGGAAAGTGGAAATCTGCTATACACCAATGGAAACAGTGAAAGGAGTGGTGGAGTAGGATTTCTGGTCCATAAAGATTTAAAAAACATTTTGGAATTCAAAAGTACATCGCCAAGTGTGTCAAGAAACTCAAGATTTCTCAGAGGTACAAGCTAAAGGTTTTAATGATTTTGCACCAACATCGAGCCATGATGATGAAGAGGTTGAAGAAATGTACACCGAAATTGAGTGTCTTCTGATGAGCAGAAAACCCACTACACTATTATTATTGGGGACTTCAATGCTAATAAACAAATATAAGTACAATTTCAGTAGCTTTCGGAACTCGTGTCCCTTTCTCAACTGACAGAATTTTTGAATACAAATGTATTCAAAAATTCTGTCAGTTGAGAAAGGGACACGAGTTCCGAAAGCTACTGAAATTGTACTTATATTTCATTTTATGCTGGGTATACAATAAATATCTATTTGTTAAACTATGGACCCCAGTACTCCAGGCCCATTTGTCACTATTCAATGCTAATGTTGGAAAAAGACAAAACAATGCAGAAAGGGGAACTATGGGAAATTTTGGAATCAGTGAAAGAGGCAAAAGACTTGTGGAATTTGCAGAATCTCAAGGATTGTCAGTAATGAACACTTTATTCAAGAAAAGGGTGAACAAAAAGTGGATATGGAAGAGTCCAAATGGATTAACTAATGAAATCGACTTCATCCTCACTAACATAAGATATATTGAAGAGAAACACATGGATTAGACAGCAAACTCAAGTAAAGGCCATTCTTATCAAAACTAAAGAACTAAAATGGTCTTGGGCAGGACACATAGTTCGAAGACATGATGACAAATGGACTAAGAGAATAACAGAATGGTACCCAAGAGCAGATAGAAGAAAACCTAGAAGACAACGGCGGAGATGGATAGATGAAATTCATGAGTTTGTGGGTAGTAAACGGATGGCCGTTGCACAAAACAGAAGGAAGTGGAAAGTTGATGGAGAGGCCTTCATCCTGCAGTGGATTGAAAATGGCTGATGATATACAGGGTGTTTCAAAAATTATGGTCAATAATTTTAAGTTGAAAAGTACAAACTAAAATAAGCAAAAAAGTCCCAGTAAACATCGAGCCGCAAATGAACCGTTTTCAAGAAAATGCACATTTTCTGTTAAGATCCGCCACTGACTATGGGGAGCATTAGTTTAGCAAAAAAGCTGTGAATCCTTTGCTAAGGGTGGTTTTATTAAATATAAGATAATACATTTTTAATTTTTGGTTTCAACACCACAGGATTTTACAGATGCTACATGTTACAAAAGGTGTTCAAAATGCTGTCCTTGCATCCATATGCAGCTTTATAGTCTTCTCTGCATTGAGTTGCAAACCTTCTCAGACATTTCTGGGTCATTTCTGATGCTGAAAGGCTCCAAACCCGATGCTACAATTCCTCAACTGTGTTAATGTCAGAAGCGTACACAAAGCTTTTTACATGACCCCAGATACAAAAATCCATAGGATTTAAGTACTCTTCATTGCTGTAACATCTTTCCATGTTGACTATCCTTTGACAAGTACTAGTATGCCTGCTACGTCTCAGAGCATTATGAGAGGGGAAAGGGAGAGAATTAGCATAACCTAACCTAAACAAACAAGTCAGTGGTGGATCCCAACTAGAAATGCACAATATCACGAAAACAAGGAGACATGTTTACTAGGCTTTTTTTGCATATTGTAGTCTGTACAGTTCACCTTTAAATTATTGACCATCACTTTTGAAACACCCTGTATATAGCCTCAGGGTCCTGGTTATCACCATTCTTCTCTTTCTTGGTAACTCCCATCTACTTCTGATTCTCTCTCTCTCTCTCTCTCTCTCTCAGGGTAACTCAGAAATTTTTTTGGCTGGTGCAGCATAAGCCTCAGGATTCCTTGTACCATATTACTACTAATAATAATAATTAGGGGGCTCCACTCCCTGCTTGCCTCATTCCATCAATGCTTCTCCGTCGTCATAAATGTAGATTTGTCCGAATTGTGGAACGTACCATGAGGCATTGTCAAGGCGTAAAGCTTTCGTGTCTTCTAATGCCAAAAACACAGACTGTCAATGTGGTGGTGGCCCTTATACGATGCAAATATGAGGAAGTGGCGCGGTGAAAGAAATGACGAGTTTAATGTCTGTTAGACTTTTTTTTTTTTTTATGAAAACCCCAAACATGACAGGTATTAGAACCTATAGTACTCAGTACCGTGCTTTGGTTGGAAGTTTAGAAGATGAAAGAAGATATTTCTTGACATTAGACTTGAACTTCTGTAGACTATAATTTTCAGGAAATATGTATGAAGGAAGATTGTTCCAGAAAACAGAGGAGTCAGTAATTAGCCTAAGTGCCTTCTTCTGAATGGAATGTAGAAGCTTGAGAGAGGTTTTTGGGGGCACCACCCCAGATGTGGGAACAATATTACATGATAGGGTGGACATTCACTCTGTACAAATTGCGATTTGTACAGAGTGAATAGCTGTTTGGAAGAAAAATAAAGCTGAGAGCGAAAAAGAAAACCAAGTTTTTTAGATGCAGAAGAAGCACTATTTATAATGTGCTTGTGCCAAGTGAGATTAGAAGTCAGGGTAATCCCCAAAAGAGATATATCATCTTGCCTAGAAATCAGTGTCACCAAAGATAAGTATGGGAGCAGAAGAATCCTTATTGCAAGATATAAGGCAATACTGAGTTTTAGAAGGATTAAAATCACCTAAGTTGTCTCTGCCCACTGAAGAATTACTTACAGATCGACATTTAAGGAATTGGTAACAGATATTCGAGAAGTTGAAGCTGACTGAGCATGGCAAGGTTTCTCAAAATGGAAAGTGGAATGCAATGTGCTGTCATCGGCAAAACTATGGTTAGGATTTTGATTCAATGGAAGAAAGTCATTAATATACAAGAAGAAAAATAGTGGGGGAAGAACTGAACTTGGGATACCAGCATTAGTGGAGAAGTTAGAAGACAGAGAGCCATCTACCATCACCCTCAGTGAGTGACCAGTCAGAAAACTGGACAACCAATTACAAAAAACAGTTGGCAAACCATAAGATGGAAGCTTGTTTAGAAGACCTTTATGCCAAACATGATCGAAAGCCTTTGAGATGTCAAGAGCACAACTACAGTCAGTCCTTGTATAACACATGTTTACACTACATGAATTCGATCATACACGATTCGCCTGTGTTTACAAGAAATGGCAGTCGAACGCAGAATCACCCCAACCGAACGCAACACGACAGGAATGAAGAGAAGATTCTGAAAATTTATTTGTTTTTTATATCAGTGAAGGGGAAACGCATTTCACATAATAATGTAAAGACCAACACAATTCCAACTATTTGTATTATCGCAAATGCAATTAGATCGAGTTTACTACCAGTTTATAACAGATTCCACTAGCAGAAACGCAACTGGAAATTGTTTTTATTGTTTTATGGTAGTAACTCCTAGAAATGTGCTTTAATAAAATGTGAGGTGTTAATAGTGTATCTCTGCCTTTACGGTGTTGTTTATTCAGTTGCTACATGCGGGCAGCTTTGTTTATGTGTATCGAGCGTGCCTCCCCGTTTTGTAATTGTGCTTTATTCCCTAAAAATGAGTAAAATACTTAAAAGGTGTGAAAAGGAAGCGTCCTGGTGAAGACACTGCAGATTCAGAGAGAAAAAGAAAAGCAATATCGATAAACAGAGGCGGACTGGGTCAAAAATTCTTACCCTGGAAAATTTATAGTGGCCTCATAGTATGGTTTATGGTCAAAATCACACTGGCCTCCGGCCCACTGGGGTTTCCCCGGTAAGGCTTATGGCCAGTCCACCTCTGTCGATAGAGAAAAAATATGAAATTGTGAAAAGCTTTGAGCGAAATGAAAGACCATGTGATATTGCACGTGCTACAGACCTAAATGAGGCAACGCCGAGAATTAGAAAGAATGCAGAGAAAATAAAAACAACTTTCATAGCAGGAACAACTCAAAGTGTAATTAAAATCCATTAAATTAACACACAAAGAATTGGAAGAGATGGAACGGCTGTCATCTGTTTGGATAGAAAATCAAACAAAAAATAAGTTTGCTTACAACAGAAGCAAAAGCATTAGCAATATTTTATTACGTAATAGTCATAATAAAATACTTACGTATTTTATTACGATTATTTATCGTGTTTAGTAATGTTTTGGTTACAAATGTGTGTTCAATCTTGGGTGGTCGGCACCTAACCCTATTTTTCCCATAGGGCCTGTTGTTTATATTGCACAACGGTTTCTAGGAACACAACTATCGTGCTATACGAGGACTGACTGTACTTGTGTTTCACTGAACTTTTCCATTCAATTTGTCCATAAATGTGTAACATAAGCCAGAATATCATCAGTGGATCGACACTGACGGAATCCATACTGGCGATCGTTGATCAGACGGAAGGTTTATAGGTAGTTTAAGAGTTGGCAGTTAATTGATTTCTCCATTACTTTAGAATGAATAGAAGTTATTGCAATGGGATGATAATTGCATGGGAGGGATTTGTCACCATTTTTAGGAACTGGCTGGATATGATCAAATTTCCAAGAAGTAGGAAAAACACCTTTGGAATAAGTAAGTGAAAAAAGGCGGCAAAGAACAGGAGTAAGTTCAGAAGCACAGGTTTTGAAAACAAGTGGAGAAATACCATTGGGACCCTGGAGCTTTCTTTGCATCAAGATTCGTCAAAATCCTTCTGATGGAAGACCACAAGAGGCATTGAATGGAGCATGTTGGGAATGGTGGAAGATGTTTTACAAAGATCATTAATACAAGAGTTGGAAGAAAAATGGGATGCTAGCAGATCAGCTTTATCCTTGGCTGAAGTGACAACAGAACCATCTGGTTTTGACAGAGGTGGGAGCAGAGATGGGCAAAAGTTGTGGCCAATAGCTTTAGCAAGAGACTAGAATGCTCGGCTACCATTAGGGCAAGAAGCAAGTTTTGTACTCTTAGCCTGTTCAAAATCTAGTTTGCACTGATTAATAACTGTTTTACATTTGTTTTGAGCTGTGGAGTAAGCAGAAAATTAAACTGAAGAATTGGAAACAAGCAAATTATGATATGCAACCTTCTGCTCTTGAATTAGTCTTAGCACATTTATTCGAAAACCAAGGTTTAGATAAAGGATAAGATTTTAAAGTGGAGTGGAATAAAGGATTCCACTCCTACAAGAATAATTTCACTCACATGATCTGAGCAAACATTGATATCAGAAGTTTTGAAACAATAATCCAACTAAGGAAAAGAAATCTCGCAAGTCATTCCATTTTGCATTCTTGTAATGCCAACAATATGAGGTTGGGAATAGCCATGAGATAAAGGCTCCATTGGAGAAGAGACAATCACCAAGTTGTAATCTGAGGTGCCTAAAGGACCACTCACATCAACTGTGTACTTAGAAGGGTTATTTGAGAGAAAAAGATCAAGCGTGTTGGCTGTATGGTTAGGATTGTCTGGTATTCATGTAGGTAAATGAACAATCTGTGCAAGGTCATTAGTAATTGCAAAAGCCTCAGCATCTTGACCAGCCAATGTGACTAGAAAACGGAAGCCAGCTGGAGTTGTAAACATTAAAATCACCAAGGAAAATTACTTCACTGTTATGAAAGTTGGACTGGATAAAGTCAATTGCAAAGAGAGGAAGTCAAAGAGCTCCAAGTGATTATTGGAGGTGGGAGAATGGTAGAGATAACTGATAAATTTGACACAATGAGGTAGAGAGATTTTAAGCCAGAGAAGATTGAAAAGAGGAAATTCCAAATTACCAAGTCTCTGACAGGGAATATCGGAATGGACATATGCACAAGTACCACTTTTGGAGCAAAAGGAATCATACAGCGAATAGTTTTGGCAACTGAAGTGTGCAGTAGTTGAATCAACCGATAACTGAGATTCAGTCAGAAAAAGTACATGGGGTTTGGGAGACTGCAAGTGGCAATGGACATCGCTGATATTAGAACTGAGACAACGTATATTTGTGAAATGAACTAGGAAGTGTTTGGGAGGTTTAGATCTTTTTGCAGATAAGTTCACTCTATTAGTTCGACAATGGTGTATTCAATAGTAAGAAAAAGTGGGGGGGGGGGTGACATGCTGTATGAAGTAATGAAATATGGCGTACACATGGTAAGAATATACCCAGATCCTTGACATAACATGGCCTCGACTAGAGTAAAAGGCTGGTTATAAGGAAGTGAGACTCTAGTTTGAAAATTCAATTTTTGACGTTTTTCATTAGTTTTAATGCATTGAAAGGAGGTCACATGAGAGGATGAGGTGGAAATGTTATAAAAAGACTCTGATAACACATTTGCAATATCAGTAGGTGAAGATAATTCCTGCTCATTCCATTGTATTATTGGCGACTGCAGCGGTAGAAATTTCCCATTGAGTGCTTGCTTTTTTTTCCAGATAATTCGAGTGTCAGTATTTTTGTTAATGGATGAGGCGAAGTTAATCCAGGATTCATGTTTTGATTTTTTTCTAATTTGTCTTGTTTTAGCTCTGAGTTTTTTTGTAAACAATTAGGTTGGCAGTAGTTGGGAATTCACGACAGTGGTTCCATGCTCAGTTTTTATCACGCTTTGCTTTGGAGCATTCTTCATTCCGCCACTAATTTTGGTGTACACTCTTGCGCTGGTTAGATTTTGGAATGGAAATTTATGCTGCAGATAATGCATGGCTGGTAATGTGGTCAGTTACTTCATCAAGATTGTGTTGTACATATTGCTTTTCAAGTACGACACAACTGGAATAGGTTTTCCAGTCTGCTTTGGGAAAAAAACGTACCATGGTTATGTCTGATTCAGACAATGAATTCCCAGTTAAATCAGCTTCTCAGTGCTTTAGCCTTTAGGGTATGACACGACCTGTGTTTGAATTGAGCTGATGATAGCAAAATGGTCACTGTGGAATGGATCATTTAGCACTGACCATTCCATGCTTGGAAAAAGAGATGCTGAACAGATGGATAGGTCTATGGCTGATGTAGCACCAGTAGGTAGTTGAACATGAGTTGGAGAGCCAGAATTTAACAGACTTGGGTTATGGTTATCCAGGAATGCTTCGATTAATTGGCCTCTCCTATCCATGGTGGAAGATCCCCACAATGGATGGTGACCATTGAAATCACCAAGTAAACAGACAGGAGGTGGAAGTTGTGTGATAAGACTGTCCAGTTCAGTCTGGGAGCAAGGATAATTCGGTGATATATAAATGGATGCAAGGATTAACGATATTCCCATTGCTATCCGCACTGCTACAACTTCTAAGGAGGTTTGTAGATTTCACAAGTATAGCTACCCAACCACGAGCAGGAGAGTCAGAAACCCTGTCTCGCCTAAACATAGTATAATTTTTGAATTTGACAGAAGTGTGTGGTGATAAAAATGTTTCCTGTAAGCACACACCTACTGCATTAGTTTGAATTAGTAAATCACTGAGGTCGTTTATATTACTGCGTAATCCGCTACAGTTCCATTGTAGGAATTTAATCATTGGTTGGGTTTGATTGAGGAAGATTGATCTGACTGTTTTTTCTGAAAAGGTTTCTGTCTGCTTGGTTTTGGTTTTTCATTTATAGGAAATATTGGGCGTCCTGTATCCATGATATCATTAGCATGTAACTCTAGTACTGTGTCATCATCATCCTCTGATTGAACATGAGCTTCCATGTTGCTATTTCATGGTTTCACCCTTTTCTGATTTTCAATGGTAGTCGATTTTGTTGTTTCGGGCAAGGTTGAGATAGCATCAGTTGGGATGCTGATCGGCGTATTGCTGGTTTTGTCGACTGCAGGTTTTTTATTGCATGATAACACAGTTTTGGCCCAGGTGGCAAAGGAAATACTTGGTTCTATGGAGACATCTGTTTGAGTTGCAGCTGAGCAGCTGCTTCTGGTGACAGATGCGTATGATCGGCTAGGCATGGTTAGTAGCACTTGCTTTCTTGCTTCAAGGTAAATGACTTTATGTTCTATTTTATATTTCTGGATTTTTTTGCCTGTTTTACAAAGGTCACACACTTTAGAAAATGCAGTGGTTTTCCTTACAGTTTGGACAAATAGGAGTGGAAGCTGTCGTACAGTCTTCTTGAGAATGCTCCTTGGAACCACAAAGAGGACACACAGCATTGCCTTGGCATGCTGTTTGAGAATGGCCGTACTTCTGACATTTAAAGCAGTGAATGGGGTTCGAGATGTAAGGCCGAATCTTGCAATTTAGGTAACCTGCTTTAACAGAAGATGGAAGAGTCGGAGTACTGAATGTTAAAATGATGGATCTGGTTGGTAGTGGGTTGCCATCTTTTTTGGTAATGATTCTCCGTGCATGAGTCACTTTTTGTTCACTAAGCTCTTGTATTATTTCTTGTTCAGAGACAGTAAGTCCCATTCTCTGATAACGCCTCTAGAGGTGTTCAGAGTGTTATGGGGCATAAATGAAACAGGAATGCTGTTAAATGTTGTCAATTTTAACAGTTTTTCTGAATGGCTTGGAAGATTCAATTAGAACGTCTCCAGATTGGAGACACTTCATTTTAGGGGATCCAACAACGGATTCAAAGCATTTCTGTATTAGAAACGGCGATAACTTGCCAACAGGTTGTGTGGATAATGAGTGCATTATTAGAAATGCTGGTATATCTACACTGTTTTTCAGTCCATTGTCTCTTCGGACAATTCAAGTCATGTTCCGAGACTGAGGTAATAGGTCTGGAGCCTGTGGGCTTTAGCAATGGATATGCATCGCAATCCATCACTGCTCCTTTTAGCCCTGGAAGAGGGGATTCCTTCTCCAAGGTTACCGGCCCTACCACGTGGAGGCAGGAGTGGTGCCAACCAGTGACCAAGCGATCAGCAGAAGAGGAGAGCAGTACATTGCTAGCGGAGTTAGCAGTGACGTTGCTTAGAGAGGGAAGCAGTAACACTGCGAGCAGTGGAGGGTTTATTAAAGCACTAGTACTCGCCCTAAGAAAAAACGCTAGAAAATCGCACTAGAAAGATCGCTTGGCACTCGGAGGCCATATTAAGAAAGATTTCAATTATGTGGGCTAAAGAGCTTGGCAGCTAGACACTTTAGAGAAAACCTGATTGAGGTCTATAAAGCTTCATTCATTTTACGCACCCTGCTGTGAGAGGGGAACATAAAATAAACAAAGGCAAAATTTTTACTGTTATAAAGGTTTCCAAAACTAGGGCCATAAGTTCAAATTATGGGAAAGAGGTTTAGACTGAACTGTAGGAAGTTTTCTTTTTACTGGACCCAGCTGTCTCCACAAGTAGTTGAGGCTAGCAGCTTGAAGAAATTCAAAGGTCAACTAGATAGTTAACGTCAGGAGGATAAGACTATTTTTCTCATATATTCTTTATATATCTTTTATATCTTCCTTTATATTTTTATAATTTTTCGATTTATTTATTATTTTAATCTTTTATTATTATTGTTATTACTATTCGTTAATTATTATAACTTTTTATTCATATTTTTAAGCAAATTTATTATTATTTATTTTTTTTTGGCTAGTGCACCAAAAACATATGGCTTCTTTGCAGTATATTGGCTAATACAAATACTACTCAATACATTTGAAGCCTTAAATGCCACAATCAGATCTTGAAGACATGAAGTGTATCATCATAAGAGTATCCGTTGGAGTCTTTCACTAATCTTGTTCCAACAGATCCACATCTTTCCTAAATTAGGACTTCAAGACTTGCATGCAGTACTAAACAAGGTGGCCTAACCACTGCTTCATACAATGGGATAATCCCTTCCTTATACCTGTTGGCATAATCTCTACATCAATGTTTCTCAACCAGCGGAACACGTACCATTGGTGGTACATGAATAATGGATGGTTGAATTTTTTATATTTATGAAAAATAAAACATTAAAAATTTTCTACTCTAAAGGTAAATAATTACATGTTTTACCAATTTTAAAATTTTTTTATTTTCAATCTAACAGGAGTTCACAAATCGTTTTGATTTTCAAATATTCTGTTTGTTCAACCTCTGAGCAGATAGCTATATATCTTAGAAAGCTTAAAATCGTGACAGAGTCTTATCTCACGTTGTTTTCTATTCCTTCCTGGAAAACTCTCTTACATGGCAGTGTTGCTGTCAGTACGCATTGTTGCTTTAGTACGTTACTGTGAAGTGTTGAGAATTTAGTAAAGGTCTGCGTCAATCAGCGTAATTGGTGTTCTACGCACGTAATTTAATGTCACATCAACGTTTCCTTTCATTTAGTTTCTTCTAATTTCTGTCACTACAATGTTTTCTGGTGAAAATTCAGTCATAAGATTCAGTGCAAGGAACATTCCCAGAATCGGAGATGATAAAATTGTTATCTTTACTTCTGTTTATCATGTGTTTCTTTGGACACATGGTTTGTTGAAATCTCACAAGATATTGCCTGGGAACTTTTAGTTGTGAAGTGTCAATCATGTGTACTCTTAAGTCTTCGCCACTGCTCTGTGTGGTAGCAACAGGTAGGTAGCAACAGCAACCTACCTGTTCTTGCCAAAAATGTCCTACAAGTATTAAATTTGGCCAATGTATGTTTTTAAAAAGACAAGATAAGAAGAAAAGTTTGTTCTTTCGTGTAATTAAAATACTTGTAAACTAAAATATAAAAATTGCTTTTATTGAATTCTGATATTCATTTTTTTTTTTTTTATATAGGAAATAAATCTTTTTCAAAATAGAAAGATGGCTAGGAAACCTTAAGTGCAAACATGATGACAGTGTGCAGGAAAATGAATCACAAAGGGAAGCGCAAGTACATAGTACTAGTAGCAATCCATCTAAGAAAAACACAAAAATTGTTACCAGAAAATACAACACAATTTAGGTTTATTTGGTATGGAGATGACAGTGAACCTAAACCTAAATGCCTAATTTATTCTGAATTGTTATCCAACCACTGCATGAAGCCTTCTCTTCTTAAAAGGCATCTTGAATCAAAGCATTAACATTTAAAAAAAAAAAATCTATTGATAAAGAAATTAACTGAGCTGAAAAACATCAAAAACACAAACACTATTGGAGAAAATCTTATATTACCAGTAGTTAAAGATATTGTTTTTATCACTATTTATATAGATACATTCATGAAATGGCAGATTCTGTAAAAGAGTCACACATTCAAAAGGTAAAATAAAGTCAGTATTTTTCACTACAATTAAGCTATCCTTAATTATTGGTATATATTCGATTTGAATCAGAAGTTACAATTAATGAAGAATTTTTGTTCTGTGCACCTCTTCCTGGTAAAATTGCAAATGAAATATTAAAAAAAATTGGAAAATTTTATGATGGAACACAATATTCTTTGGAAGAATTGCATTGCTGTGTGTACTGATGGAGCTCGAGCTTTAACAGAAAAGCATTGTGGTGTTCTAGCTACAATAAAGAAAGTCACTCCTGAAGCTAAGTTCACTCACTGCAGTATTCACCGTGAAGCTTGGTTGCAAAAGGAATACCCTAAGAACTGAAAACTGATTTAAATCAGTCGGCTAAAAATGTTAATTTTATTAATCCTGTGCACTAAATTTGAGGATGTTCAAAATTTTATACCAAGAAATGGGGAGTGACCACGAAAAACTACTACTGCATAGCGAAGTTAGATGGTTATCCAGAGGTAAAGTTTAAAATCATCTTTTTGAACTTTGATCGGAAGTGCGAGTTTTCCTTTGGGATTCAAAATGTGAATTAGCATTGGTAGAAGCATTCGATGCAAGAAAGCAAGCTTATACAGCATCAGCCGGGGGTAAAAAAAAAAAAAAAAAAAAAACGCTCCCATTTCACCCCCCGTTCGTTCCAAATACCTGTCCAGCTCAGCCTTAAATTTATTTAGGCTATCAACTTCCACAACAAAAGATGGAGGTCTGTTCCCCCAATCAATTATCTGCTGGTTAAAGGCAAATTTCCGCACATCTATCCTAAAACTGTCTTTCCTCAATTTCAATTTATGCCCTCTCAGCATTGAGCATGCTCAAACCATTCAAAGCTTTATACACCTCAATCAGATCACCTCGCAGGTGCCTAGTATGCAGACCCTGTAATCTGCAAAACTTAAGCCTTTCTTTGTAAGAGCAATTCTTTGTTCCAACACTAATCTTGTTTCCTTCTCTATACTCGTTGCAAAAAATTCTACATCCTTCTTAAAATGAGGCCTCCAGACCTGTATACAGTACTCAAGGTGTGGCCTGACCATTGCCTTATTCAAGGGGATAATCATCTCCTTATCCCTGCTAGAAAAATTCCTGTTTATAATGACAAGACACCATGAACTACTCTTGCGGACCGTCTGCACTGCTCAGAAAGCTTCATATCTGTATGCACAATTACTCCCAGGTCCTTTTCATTCTCTACCACTGTCAGTGTAGTCCTTGATGTAAATCGGCGGGCGATTGACGACTTTATTGTGTGATCTTCGATTTATTCAAGTATTGTTTGTGTATCTGAAGAAAACTCCATTTTCTTCAGATTATGTACCAGAATATCTTTCTTCTGAAGAAAAAGGGCAACTTTCAGATTAAGAAAGATTTTGAAGAAAATTCAGAAAGAGTAATAAAATTTTTAATGTCATTTTGTTCGACATATTTATGCAAAACAGGATTTTCTTTTATGCTGTATTTAAAAAACAAATGTAGAACAAGACTCACTTTGGAGCCAAATTTACGTTTCAAATTAAATAAAATAGAACCAGATATAAAGAAACTAACTACTGTCAAACAAGCTCAAACACATTAAATCAATTAAAATTAAATAAAATTAAAACTGTAAAATAATCAATTATTTTACAGTTTATAACATAGCCTTATGCGAATATTCTTGACTTTTCCTATTAATACAAATACATATTTTAATGAGAGGTACCAAAATTTTTCAATTTTGGCCTTGGTGGTAGAAGTATTAAAAAAGGTTGAGAACTGCTCTCTACATCATTGACAAAACCCCATTAGCTGTCATAGCAGATCATCTGCACTGTTCAGAGAACTTCATGCCTGACAGAACAACATATCTTTTTCATTCTTTGTTACCCTGAATGTGGTACCATAAAGTGGGCCAGTAAATCAGAATGTCCTATAACGTGTGATTTTAATATGTTAACTGGATTTCGTGGGTTGGTCACTCACACACTAGCAAGACTTGTAGAATTCTTGGATGACTGTTTCCAAACAACAGCATGTCAGAGAAGCTACAAGAGGAAGCAGTACTCTTGATTTGGTAATCAGCAGTGATTCTACATGCATTAAGAATATGCAGGTAAAAGACACACTGGGTGCCAGTGATCATAGCGTACTAATGCGGAATTTAATTAAAGACATCACTACTGTAAAGAGTAAAGCGTTTGCTTTCATTAGGGTGACTACAGCTGGTCTCAGCTAGTTTTGAAATTCTATGCAGTAGAAGTAACTGATGATGTTACCAACAGCAATTTTAAACGGGAAGCATTCAGGGAAGTAATCAAAGAAGCTACAAGGTTTTTTCATACTAACAAAGAAATACTGTTTAAGGCTTAGACCTAAATGGATGTAAAATGAACTGTTGAGACACGTGACAGAGAAAAAAAAAAGTGCATGGTATGCATATCAATTATCAGGTGATACAAAAGCCTATGGCAGATATAAATTAGTTTATAATCAAGTCACAAAGATTACACAAGCTAAGGCAGATTATGAGAAGTCTCTGGTGAAGAATGCAGTGAAAAACAGCAAAGACTGCTTACACTAACAGTAGAAGCAAAGGATTGAATCACATTGGGTAAGTGATGTCAATGGGTTAACTGATAATGACCCTGCTCAGGTTGCAGACAAATTGAATAGATATTTTGCATCTACATTCACATTAGGAATTCTTTATGACAGGAGATGTCAGAAGTTTATCAAACTTCAACGAGGAGCTAATTAACTTTGTGGTAACTGAAAGGAAAGTGGAAGAGAAATTGAAGCTGAACATAAAAGAGACACCTGGGATGAATGGGATCTATCCAATCATATAAAAGGAGGCAGCAAAGGAGGTTAGCAAGCTCTTGGCCATAACTATGAGAGCATCCTTGGATTCAGGGGAGGTCCCTATGAACTGGGGATGTGCAAATGAATCCCCAATTCATAGAGGGGGATTTGAAAGGTGACATGAGTAACTACAGACATGTCAGATTAACATCTATTCCAGGGAAAAAAATAGAATCACTGTTTAAAGAAGTAAGGAAGGACCATCAGGAAAGGAATGTAATTAATCTGCAGTCACAGCATGGATTTGTTAAGTGCAGTCCTGCCTAACCAATCTTATAGAATACATGCAGTACCAATGCATTAGATGCAAAACATAAGAAAGGCACCTGGGGTGGATGGAATACATCCAGTTATATTAAAAGAGGGAGCAAAAGAAGTAAGCAAACCCTTAGCCATAATTATGACAGCTTCCTTGGACTCAGAGGAGGTACCAATGGACTGGAAATGTGCAAATGTGACTTCAATCCACAAAGGAGGTTCAAAGGGAGATACAGGAATTACAGACCTGTTAGTTTAAATTCTGTTCCAGGGAAATTAATGGAGGCACTGGTTAAAGAAGCACTGCAGGATCATCTAGACAAGACTTCAGTTATCGCTCGGACAGAGTTTGTTAAGGGGAAGTCTTGTCTGACCAATTTGATTGGATACTATGATGTAGTCACAAAGGAATTGGATGGAAAGAATAATTTTGATATCATATATATGGATCTTACAAAGGCTTTTGATACTGTTGCACACGGAAGACTGCTGCACAAATTGGAACAGTGTGGCATTGTGAGCAAATTGCTGCTATGGATAAAGGGACGGTTGAGTGGAAGAAGACAGGGAGTGGTAATCAATGAACACTGCTCTTCGTGGTTGTTTTAGTGTTTAATGGTGCACTGGAAAAAGGCCAAGTCAAAGAGCTCTTCGTGGACTAATGTTATTAATGGAGTCCCTCAGGGTTCAGTGTTGGGTACATTGTTGTTATTTTCTGTATTCTATAATGATATTGATGATGGTATAACGGATGGAGGGTTCTTAATGACACTAATGACAGTACGCTGCTGCATCAGGATCTAGAAAAGCTGAGCGTATGGGCTGAGAGGTGGCAACCGAAGTTTAACATTGACAAACGTAGAGTACTGCATATGGGAAGCAGTAACCCCAGAGTAACGTATCAACTGTGTGGTACTATGCTGACAGTGGAAAAGGGTGAAAAGGACCTGGCGGTAATTCTGCAGGCAGATATGAAGTTTTCTGAGCAGTGCAGATGGTCTGCAAGAGTAGCTCATGGTGTCTTGTCAATGATATACAGGAATTTTTCTAGCAGGGATAAGGAGGTGATTATTCCCTTGTATAAGGCAATGGTCAGACTACACCTAGAGTACTGTATACAGGCCTGGAGGCCTCATTTTAAGAAGGATGTAGAGCTGTTGGAATGAGTACAGAGAAGAGCAACAAGAGTAGTGAATGGAACAAAGGGATGCTCTTATGAAGAAAGGCTTAAGTTTTGTGAATTACAGTGTCTGGAGACTAGGCACCTGCAAGGTGATCTGATTGAGGTATATATAAAGCCTTGAATGGTTTGAGCGTGCACAATGCTGATGGGAAATGCTCTTGCTCAGAATAATCGCCTGACAGGGCATAAATTCTAACTGAGGAAAGACAGTTGTAGGATAGATGTACAGAAGTTTGCATTTAGCCAGCGGGGTGGTTGATTGCTGGAACAAACTTCCATCTGTTGTTGTTGAAGTTGATAGCTTAAACAGATTCAAGGTGTTCTTTTTTTTTTTTTTGCTGATGCTATATAAGCTTGCTTTTTGCATCATGTGCCCTTGCTAATGAAGGTACATCAGGCTTAATGTCCAAGTTTGCAGATGATATGAAGGTTAGCCAGGTGGCCATGGACAGTAACGATGGTTTTCTACCGAAAGGTTTAGAAAAATTAGGTCAATGGGCTGAGAAATGGCAGTTAAATTGTAACATTGACAAATGCAAGGTACTGCATATGGACAGCAGTAATCTCAGAGTAACTTATCAACGATGTGGAACTACAGTCAGGGTAGAAGAAAATGAAAAAGATCTGGGAGTAATGGTAAAGTCAGATATACAATTCTCTGAGTAGTGGAGACATTCATCTAGAACAGCTCATGGGGTTTTGTCAATTATATACAGGAACTTCGCTATCAGGGATAAGGAGGTGATTATCCCTTTGTATAATGCCATGGTTAGGCCACAGATCTGCTGGAACGAGTGCAGGGAAGGGCAACCAGATTGGTGAAGGGAATAAAAGGGTGCACTTACCTAGATAGGCTTAAGTTCTGCAAATTGCAGCATCTGGAGGCTAGATACCTGCTGGGTAATTTAAGGTCTTGAATGGGTTGAGTAAGTTTACTGTGAATGGCGGCATTTTTCCTCTTGCTGAGCCTACCCAAATATGCGGGGGCATAAATTTAAGTTGAGGATGGTTGCAGAATAGATGTGCAGGACTTTGCCTTTAGCCAACAGGTGGTTGATTGCTTAAATAAACTCAAGAAAGGGCTAGTCAAAATTTTGGAGGGTAAGGATAGGTGAAGTGTGTGTGTGTGTGTGTGTGTGTGTGTGTTGCTTTCTAAGTTTACTTTCTTTCATCATTTGCTAGTACTACTACTATTATTCACAGTTCATAAGTGATTCTGGAATTACTGCTACACATATGCAGTACTCTGTCACTTTTAAATTTCAATTACCACTTCGCAAGTCCATCTGCCTAATTTTTCCAGATCTTGATGCAGTACCATAACCTGATTTCTCTCATGAACCATGCTCCCCCAACCTTTGTATCATCTGTAAACTTAGACAAAGACTGATATGCCTTTCTCAATATCAATTAACTACAGACCAAGCACTGAGCCTTTTGACAGACACTCCAACTTCTGCCACTCAACCATTCTTTTAATCATAGCTATTTCTTGCCGCTAATGCCACACTGCTCCCATATGTACAGCAGTCTTTCATGTAGAAAAGTATTAAGTTTTTTTTTCTGAAATCCAAATATATATCAAAATTATTTTTTACATCCAGGTCCTTTGTTACTGCATCACAGTCTCCACTAAAATTGGTCAGACAAGCTCACCTCTTAAGAAATCCATATGACTGCAGTATAAATGCACTCTGTCTAGTTGATCCTGCAGAACATCTTTAACCAGTGATCAATTATTTTATATGGAATGGAAGTCAAGCTTACAGGGCACATAGGGCTGATGGGACAGATTCTATTAGCCCCTGATACCTTTTTTATTTTCAGCTTGAACAATTTCTCATTCACTTTCTTCTCAGCTGTCACAAAATCATTTAGCTGCCAGTTATTACTTGGTGTACTTGTGCTCTTCCCATCCCTAAAAACTTCTTTGCAAGTGAATGTAGATATAAAATATTTATTCAGTTTGTCTAAAACAAACACATCAATAGTTATAGAATGCATAACTGTTGGATAATGTTCTTCCCTTTCTTTCTAGTGTAAACGCAAGAAAAGAATTGTTTGCTACTTTTATTTGCATTCTTAGCCAAAGCCTTCTTGTAATCTGCTGTAGCTTGCCTAACCCCCCCCCCACCTCCTTGATGACTTGGTTACACACTAGTTTGTGTTTACTGTAGGTTTTTGGGTTTGCTGTTAATTTACATGGTGGTGATGGGAGTAATGTGTCACAACACACAGTACACCGAACCCTGCTGAAAATGGGGCTGCTAGCCACAGGCCGCTCCGAGTGCCTATGCTAACCATGGTTCACTGGCCACAGTGCCTACAATGGGCACTTGTGCATTGAAATTGGACCCCCGAGTGATTCGAAGAAGGCCATCTGGTCCGATGAACCACATTTCCTGTTGCACCATGTGGACGGTTGGGTACACGTGCATCGTTTACTTGGGGAAGTGATGGTGCCTGGATGCACTGTGGGACAAAAAGAAGCCGGTGGCGGTGGTGTCATTCTTTGGGCAATGTTCTGCTGGGATACCCTGGGTCCAGTCATCCATGTGCTGGGCACTCTGATGTCTACCACCTACCTAAACATCACTGCTGACCAGGTACACCCTTTCATGGCAGTGTCTTCCCCTCTGGTGGTGCTGCCTTTCAGCAGGATAATGCGCCATGCCACACCGCCTGGATTGTTCAAGACTGGTTCGCAGAACACGAGGAAGACTCCCAGGTATTGCCCTGGCTTCCAAATTCCCCAGACATCAAGCATCTGTGGTTTGTGTTGGAACAGCAACTCCGATCTGCGGCATCTCAACCACGGACCTTACAAGAGTTAAAGGATCTGCTGGTTACGTGTTGGTACCAGATATCCGTAGCCGAGTGGTCAGGAGTGGGAGTGCAGTAGCACACGCTCTTTGAGTAGACCAGGGTTCAGGCCCCTGACTGCTGAATACGGTCGAACTGCCAACCCGCACTGAACCAACGTGGCAAATTATGGTCCATTTCCCTCAGCATGAATTGTTGAGGAGGCTTCCATCCTGCAGTGGATTGATAATGGCTGCACTTTACCTCTACCTTTACCACAAGACACATTTAGAAACCTTGTAGTGTCCATGCCTTGCTGGGTACAAGTTGTTTTGGCTGCATGTGGAGGACCAACATCATCATATTAGGTAAGTGGTCATAATGTTTTGGCCCATTGGTGTATAGCCCAATGCATGCATTTTTGGTGCATTAGCATTTGTGCATAATGTGCCCATTGCTATCACCATGTCAGTCTACATGTAAAAACTTAACTCCCATTGAACAGATTTTTAGGAAATTTTATATCTGTGTCTTTCATTTCCAAATTTTCATATCTGTCATTGCAGATTGCATCAAAATCAGACCAACAGAAATCTGGAAATTACAAGGGTTGATCATAATTTTTGTTTTCACAATCCTACATTTATTAATAATCCACATTTTATGGTCTTTTCCCATTTGATGAAATGCACTTACTCCAATGTTTCTACCATTCTTCAAAAACATGGTGGAAGTCATTTTTTTGACATGCGTTTGACAATTGCTTCCAATATCTTAACACCTTCTTCTGATGACTGGAAATGTTTTCCTCGTAGCTCCTTCATTAACTTTGGAAAAAAAATAAAATAAAATAATAATAAATAAAATAAATAAATAAAAAATCGCCAAGTGCAAGGTCAGGGCTCTAGAGCAGATGAGGAACACATTTGAAAGTAATGCTGACTAAGTACTCGATGGCACTATGAGCAATGCAAGTTCTTGCACTGGTGTGATGCAGCATCCACCCACCTGTTTGCAGTTGTGATCATTTGCAATGAATGTGATCCTGCAAAGTGTACAGTACAGTTTTGTAGTAAAGTCCCAATATCAGTTGTATGACATGACACAACATGCTAGAAAACCATTCCTTGAATGTCAAAAAAAAGAGACGACCATAACCTTTCCTGCAGAAGCCACAACTTTTGCCCTTTTTTTGTGTGTTGGCAATGATGCAGATTTCCAAACAGAGCTTTGTTGCTTACTCTCTGGGTCAAAATGATGAAGCCATGTGTCATCTGATGTTATCACCTTGTGTAAAACATCACCATTTTCAGTAACATCTGTTGCAGCTCCTGACAAACCTCCATGCAAAATTGCTGTTGCTCAGGTGTGAGTATTAGTATTAGCAAAGGCACATGATGCAAGAAAGCAAGCTTATACAGCATCAGCCAAAAAAAATACACCCTTCTCATTTCATCCATCTACTCGATCCAAATGTTTGTCTAGTTCTGGTTTGAATCTATTTAAGCTATTAACTTCTACAACAACAGACGGAAGTTTGTTCCAGAAATGAACCACCCGCTATCTAAAGGAAAAATTCTGCACATATTTCTTACAACTCTCTTTCCTCAATTTGAATTTATGCCCTGTCAGGCGATTATTCTGAGCAAGAGCATTTCCCATCAGCATTGAGCATGCTCAAACCATTCAAGGCTTTATACACCTCAATCAGATCACCTCGCAGGTGCCTAGTCTCTAGACACTGTAATTTGCAAAACTTAAGCCTTTCTTCATAAGAGCAACCCTTTGTTCCATTCACTAATGTTGTTGCCCTTCTCTGTACTCATTCCAACAACTCTACATCCTTCTTAAAATGAGGCCTCCAGACCTGTATACGGTACTCAATACAGTGGCCTGGCCATTGCCTTATACAAGGGGATAATCACCTCCTTATCTCTGCTAGAAAAATTCCTGTATATCATTGACAAGATACCATGAGCTACTCCTGCAGACCATCTGCACTGCTCAGAAAACTTCATATCTGCCTGCACAATTACCCCCAGGTCCTTCTCACTCTCTACCATTGTCAGTGTAGTACCACACAGTTGATACATTACTCTGGGCATATGCGGAACTTTACATTTGTCAAAGTTAAACTTCAGTTGCCACCTCTCAGCCCACCTCCTCAACTTTTCTAGATCCTATTTCAGCAGCAATGACTCCCAGCAGTCTCTGGAATCCCCTGCATCTTGTTTTCCAGGCTACTGCTCATTTCAATAGACGCAGTGCAAGAATCACTTTCACCTCTGCCAGCAGCTACTGTTAAACTATTAGTCCGTGTACTCGCGTCTGAGTACCTCGGAATCCAGTGTGCATAAACACGTCATATGCAAATAGCCATAGAGAATATCATGCTCGCTTTCTACTGATATTCTTAATATCTCTGCAAGTTGTATTACTGTTATATGGCAATCTTCTCTCATGATTACAGAAGCAGTTATTTGTTATTTTGGTTTTTAGGAGCATTAGCAGCTAAGGCCATATTGCTGCGGGAATACGCGGTGGTCATTCCCTGACCTTTTCGCATCCTCCGAATTTGGTGGTGACGGGAGCGAACCCCGGTCTAATCAAGAAGCGTGTGACAGAAGCAGCAGTAGTAGTAGTAGTGGCATGTATTGCAAGAAAGCAAGTGTATGAGCATATGCAGCATCAGCTAAAAAAATAAATAAATAAAATATCACACCATTCCCTCCAAATGCCTGTCCAGTTCCTCCTTAAATTTATTCAACCTATCAATTTCCTGAACGACAGATGGAAGTTTGTACCAGCAATTAACCACTTGCTGGCTAAAGGCAAATTTCCGCACATCTATTCTACATCTGTCCTTTCTTAATTTGAATTTATGCCCACTTAGGTTCGTAATCTCAACAAGTGAAAGGATCCCATCAGAATTTAGCGTGATTAACCCATTCAAGGCCTTATACACCTCAAACAGATCACCGAGCAGGTGCCTAGTCTCCAGCCATTGCAATTTACAGAACTTAAGCCTCTCTTGGTAAGAGGATCCCTTCATTCCCCCTCACCAAAGTTGTTGCCCTTCTCTGTACATGCTCAAGCAAATCTACATCCTTCCTAAAATGAAGCCTCCAGACCTGTACGAGGTACTCAAGGTGTGGCCTGACCATTGCCTTATACAATAGGGACAATCACCTCCTTTTCCCTGCTAGCAAAATTCCTATATATCACTGACAAAACCCATGACTTGCCCTGGCAGCCTGTCTGCATTGCTCAGAAAACGTTATATCTGACTGCACAATTACTCCCAGGTCCTTTTCATTTTCTACCACCTTAAGTGTAGTACCACACAGCTGGTATGTTTCTCTGGGGTTACTTCTACCCATATGCAGTACTTTGCATTTGTCAAGGTTAAACTTCAGTTGCCACTTCTTAGCCCACCTGCCCAAATTATCTAGATCCTGATTTTTTTGATTTGATTTGGTAGTTGTTGGCGCATCGGCTTCTGTGGCCATATTGCACCTCCCAAGGTTTTTTGCAGTACTTTGATCCAAGCCCGAGGCGGGAATCGAACCCGCGACCTTCGGGTTGCCGGGCAGGTACTTTACCCACTCGGCTAGCCCGGTCGGCATCTAGATCCTGTTGCAGTAGCACACTGTCATTGCTGTCATTAACAACCCTGCCAACTTTGTATCATCTGCAAACTTCGACGTTAAGCCTGACATACCTTCATCAATATCATTGATAAATATACAAAACAACAGTGGACCCAACACCGAACCCTGTGGGACTCCACTAATAACATTAGTCCACGAAGAGCAGCACCCATTGATTACCACCCTCTGTCTTCTCTCCCTCAACCATCCTTTTATCCATTGTAACAACTTACCCTTAATACCATTCTGCTCCAATTTGTACAATAGTCTTCCATGCGCAACAGTGTCAAAAGCTTTCCTGAAATCCAAATATATGATATCAAAATTATTTTTTGCATCCAGTTCCTTTGTAACCACATCATAATATCCTATCAAATTTGTCAGACAAGACTTTCCCTTAACAAACCCATTCTGTGTCTGAATTATTGCTGCAGTCTTGTCTAGATGATCCTGCAATGCATCTTTAACCAGTGATTCCATTATTTTACTCGGAACAGAAGTTAAACTAACTGGTCTATAATTACTCGTGTCACCCTTCGATCCCCCTTTGTAAATTGAGGATACACTTGCACATCTCCAGCCTGTGGGAAACTCCCCTGAGTCCAAGGATGCTCTCATAATTATGGCTAAGGGTTTGCTTAGTTGCCTTGCTGCCTCCTTTAACGTAACTGGATAGATCCCATTCACCCCAGGTGCTTTTCTTATGTTTAACGTCATGAAACCATTAAGTTAAACGTGAAGTTCAGTGTTAATGGTTTCTGTGGTGACAACAGTGGTTGGAGCTTTGGGATTGCTGATTTTTGTGACTGAAACATGTACACCTTTAAGCATTCTAAACCACCCACAAGATGTGCTATATGGAAGTGTAGATTTACCATAAGCCTCTTTTAACATTTATGTTTCAGCTGATGTTTTCTTGAGATGGAACAAAATTTGACAGCAGCATATTGTTCCTCGTGTGTTGGGTCCTTGGTTTGGTATTAAATTCCACAGCTCATCTAGAAATAGCAAGCAGTATGGTTTTTCTTGAAAAATTATGATAATTTTTTATTGAATAGCCTTTGCATTATTTATTTGTAAATTCATCTTCATGTAATGACTCAAACACCACTGGATGGATTTTCATCAGATTTTATATTTTGCTCCATTAGAACAATTTGTCAAATTTTCCCAAATTTCATTAAAACTGGACCAATAGAAATTTGGCAATTATTATTATTATTATATATATATTTTTTCATAAATATCACATAGGATAGCTAATACCATATGCTGTAGCTGAAGCGCTAGGTATTAGTTTTGTTGCTCTGGTACTACATATGATATATATGGTACTGCTTATGACTAATCACAAAATAATATCTCATTTGGGTGGCACTAAACTCAAGACAGTTCATGAGGAAAATGACCTAGAGGCTCTGCACAGTCTGACGAAGTTCTCCAAAACAATGCAAACTGGCCACTGAAAGAACACCTCCTAGGATTTCTGTTAATGATATACAGGAATGAAGATGTAATTATCCCACTGTATAATGAAATAGTTAGGCTACATCTTGAGTACTCAGGTTTGGAAGCCTCATTTTAGGTAAGATGCTGATCTGTTACAGAGGGTGCAGAAATGGGCAAAAGATTATTTAGAGGCACAAAATGGCAATCTGATCAATAAAAGACTTGAGTTCTGTAAATATCAACATTTGCAAGATTTCATATCTGACTGAAAAGGTTGAGTAAACTAAA
Source organism: Mastigoproctus giganteus (assembly GCF_048544385.1). Taxonomy (NCBI): domain Eukaryota; kingdom Metazoa; phylum Arthropoda; class Arachnida; order Uropygi; family Thelyphonidae; genus Mastigoproctus; species Mastigoproctus giganteus. Next base: position 51,255,320 of record NC_143588.1, read on the forward strand.
GACATTCTTGATCTTTCTTAGACAACAAAAATAAGGGGACAAATTTAAATTGTAAAATGATAGCGGGAGGACAGAAATTTGCTTTCAGCCAAAGAGAGAGACTGACTGGTGGAATAAACATCCACCTGCCACTGAGAAAGTGGGCAATGAAGGGTATCGCCCCCATCCTTTTTATGGTTGGTTCCATATAGCTTTGCTCCCTTGCATCATGTTACAATACTAATACAAATTTTTAAACTCACTTGATGGTGGATGCCCTAAATGATTCAAATTAATGATGTTTGACCACCTCTCAGTTCACTGTTTGTGTTTTTCCTATGATGTCATTATTAAAAGCTGTTGAGTTTAAAAGAAAAATCTGCTACAAACTCTTTTCTCCATATTAGTCACAGAATGCACCAAACACACATGCCCTTAAATGGTGGGTATTCCACAATATAGTATGATATAATGACAAAGTCACCAGACTAATTCATAAAGAAGCAACATCTAGTGGCTCAATAATGGCATGGAATACAATTTGTACTGCATGGCATTCATGCTCCTCCTAGCCACCAACCAGGGACTTTTTGTTTCTTACCACATATCCAGATAAAGCTAGTAGTAGCAGCAATTGATGCAAGAAAGCAATCTTATATAGCATCAGACAAAAAAAAAAAAAAAAACCACATACAATTCACCCATCCATATCCTCCAAGAATTTGCCTACTTCTTCCTTGAATTTATTCAAACCATCCACTTCCACAACAACATATGGAAGCATGTTCCAACACTCAACCACCCATTGGGTGAAGGCAAATTATACACAAACTGCAACTATACTTTCTCATTTGGAATTTATGCCCCCTCATGTGTAGTCTCAGCAAGAGGAAGAATGCCATTAACATTTAGCTTACGCAATCATTCAAGGCCTTAAACACCTCAATCAGATCTCCATGCAGGTGCCCAGACCTGAAGCCTATCCATCTTTTGTTCCATTCACTAATCTGGTTGCCCTTCTCACACTTGTTCCAGTAGATCTGTTGTGCACTGCTCAGAAAATACATATCTACAAGGCTTTTGCCCTTGTAGATATGGATTTTGCATTGAAACTGCTAACACCAACTGCAAATTGACTTTGGTTGTGGTGGATCCTTGTAGTATACATAGACACTACACTGGACTGAGGGTACACTAGTTGTACTCATTTTTCAAAATGAATACACTATATTTACGAGAATTCAAAAAAAAAAAAAAAAATAATAATAATAAATAAATAAATAAAAAGAAAAACAAATAATAACATCTATCATTTGGCATTTAAAAATTTACTGTCATATGCATGGTTCATGTTTTGTGAACATCTGAAAGGTTATCTCCCTCTTGAAGCATCTTGTATATTATTAAATATACTATTGAACAGGTCAGTGCCTTTGCATCATGTTTTTGCTCGTGGTGAACTGTTCAAGTCGATAATTTGCACCTTTTTAATTGAATCTCACATTGTGGATACCTTCACAATGAGTGGCTGAGGTATTGCACTGCTTTGAATACGTAACACTTCACCAGTGGAGTAACATTATGTAACATTAGTCTTCTCCACTGGCGAAGTGTTACTTATTCAAAGTTTTGCAATAACTCGGCCACTCGTTGTGAAGGTATCCACAAATAAAACATAGTGCAAAGGCACTGACCCGTTCAAATCTTAATCATAGTCTCATGTAAAATAATTGCCTTAGTTTATACTATTATACACCATCAGACATCTCTCACATTGTGGAATTATACTTCATAACTGGGTTGTCAGCAACACGGTACCTGTCCACTGATGAGTAAGCCAACAAGCTCTAAATCAGTGCCATCTGGGTGGTGGTACCCGCTGAGAATATGTAACATTAGCCTTCTCCACCAGCGAAGTGTTACTTATTCAAAGTTTTGCAATATCTCGGCCACTCGTTGTGAAGGTATCCACAATATGAGATACAATCAAAATGATGACAATTATTGACTTGGACAGTTCACGTTTTAAAAACTGGTCTCTCAATGAGAGGCCAGTTTTTAAGCTGTGTGGCGGCATCCTTATTTTGTTAATTGTAATTATCTATTTCTTATTAGTCCCATGCTTCATGTAAAATTATTAAGTTTTAAACATCATATTCAATACATCACCTGATAATTAAAATTCTGAATGCAAAGAAGTGGAGTTACCTGCAAGGAGCAAGATCTTTGCTAATTTGATTTTTATTTTTGTCCTTTTTCTCCACAGACTTTGATTTAGAAGGTTGGTTATCAAGTTTTTTGTTCCCAGAATTATCTTTTTGCTCTTTGGTCCCATCTTTATCCCTTTCTTTGTCTTTTCCAGGCGTGCTACTTTTTTTAGTACTTTTTTTAGGCTAAAAAATAAATTATTACGTTAGAAATACAACATTATAATTACATATTATCCTTATTTTTTCTCAATTTACCAATAATTATATATATTTATTTTTTTTATGTTCATGCTTTTTACCTTTGGCTTGTGGTTTACATTAGAAATGAAAATGTTGCTATTTTGCTTGTAATCCTGGCCATTGGCACCTGATGAGCGGAGGCGCCTCCGTAGCCAGGTTGGCAGGAGCAGCAGTGCGTAGCACACGCTTCTGGATTAGACCGGGGTTCGAGCCCGTCACCACCAAATACAGAGGATGTGGAAAGGTCAGGGAATGACAACCGCATATCCTGGAGCAATATGGCCTTAGTTGCTAATGCTCCTAAAAACCAAATAACAAATAACAACAACAACAACCCGATGAGAGGCCAGTTTTTAAGCTGTGTGGCAGCATCCTTATTTTGTTAATTGTAATTATCTATTTCTTATTATGCATATTTTATTAGTTATCTTCTAACTCTCCATTTCCCTCGCTCCCCCCCACCCACTTTATTGTCTATATTCTGCTTAGATGGTCAAATATGCTGCCTTTCGTTGCACTAGACAACTTCCCCATTTTTCTACCTTTTTATTTCCTCTTTTTTGTTATTCTATTCAACATATAATATACAGCAATACCTCGTTTAGCACGGCTTCAAACAGCATGGGTTTCACTATAACATGGTTTTCAATTAAGTTTAAGTGGAAAATTTACTGTACATATTAAAACTCATTCAATAGCCTAGACATGTACTCTGCATATATGTTGCATTGTTGCAGCCTAGGTATGGTACATATATGCTGCGGTGCCAACTCTATTGTCTCACATGCACATGTGCCAATAGCTCCCCTCAGGCAGTCAGCTGCAACGTGCAACAGTGTTCAGTATTCTTAATTTCATCTTGACGAGAAGACGCGACAGCTTTTCAAACTTTTCATTTCACACTTTATTTCTTACCCTTTTAAAAATTCGATCGAAAATATATCCGCATCTTGGTTAGAAAGCACTGCCAACAACATGTATTCTGTTCGGCAGCATGTTTTGCCCCATTTGGTAAATGGTTTCACTGGTTTTGAATTGCAAGTTCAGACAACTGCTGAAGACATTGTGAAGATCGGAAAAGACTTGGGATTTGGAACTTTGGACACTGTCAATGTACGTGATTGCATTGACTCACATGCAAGTGACTTAGATGATCCAACTCTTCTTGAAACTGATGAGCAAACTGCATATGAAGAAGAGGAACAGAATTCTGAAGTGACACCAAAAGTATTTTCAACAGAAGAATTGGAGAAAGTTTTTCAGGGGGTTCACATGGCCTGCGAGGCGATTATGAATGGAGATCCGAATGGTGAACATAGCATCAAGATACGGCAAATTTTACAAGATGGGATTTGATGCTACAAAGACTTAAACGCTGAGAAAAAGAGATGACTTCATTATTGAAATACCTAAATAAACAATTGCCTTTTTTAAAGTTTTTTTTCTCATCTCTCATGGTGTTTCCTTTTCATTAAAAAATTTTTGCAATTTTTTTTTATTTCAAATCTTTTTAATTGGCTATTAAGAGCAAATTGCTTACAAATTTATTATAATTTGTTTATAGACTGTCTCTCTGCTATATATTCTACTAAAATCCATTATAATTATACCTCAATTAACATGGTTTCGCATAACATGGAATAGTTTTGGTACCAATTATCAGTGCTATTCGGGGTATTGCTGTATATGTATCCCCCCCCCCCCAAGATATTGAGATATTACTTTTAAACCTGAAGTTTCTGAAGAGAAGTTAAGTGACAATAAATGTTTGTTCCCAATAAATCCCAGAATAATGATGCTACAAACAGACCTTAACTTCTGGAACACCATCCCAGAAGTTAAACTTGTAAATATAAAAATTATTTATTAAAACATAAATGACACTAACATTCAACTTCTTGCACCAGTTTCTGTGTATGACAGAGAAGGATATTGGAGTGATGCCATAATAAAATAACTTCCACACATAAATTATATGCATATTCATAATTGGTATCTAGTTTATCCCACAGGAAGCTTGCGACACGCACAGGCATCAACTATGTACAAGAGCCCAAACCACACAGCCATCACAAGAAGTTTTAAAAATAAAAGGAAATTTTCTGTTCACAATATAGAATGACCACGTAAAGTCAGATCAGCTCACAACATGGAGAGAATAGAACATTATCATATTTAGCAATCATGAGGATTTGAACCACAGGCAGTTCAAATGCCTGCACAAATCTACCCTCATGTTTGACCACTCAGCCATAGCAGCAGGTTAGTTCGCGCATTTACTCTTGTTTGTTATAGTGCAGTTGAAATTAAATGTAGCCATTACTTGTTATTTTAATTTTGAATGCACTAGTGGATTTATTTAATAATAATATAAAAAAACAGCCTTAAATCTGTGCATTTGGCACCATTGTTAGATAGAATTCCACAAGGGAGAACCTGCCTCGACTTCATGATAGGTATTCCATACCTACAAATTCCCATAACATTCTGGAAGCTTGTTTATTACAAAAAATAAAAAAAATGCCCAACTATAACTAATCCTTTAATGCAATGGGCATAATGTTTTTAGAATTCTCTTAAATTCAGGATGGCAGTATCGTACTTTTTAGTACGAGCACATACAAAATCTTTAGTAAGAAAAAAAAAAAAAAAAAACCAAGGAGTTGTGTAATTTTTGTAAAATAAGTCAGCTGAAACCAGAATTGATCACAAACAAATCCATCCAAATTTAAAAATCACGTTACAAATGCACATTACCAGACTATGACACTTTAATTGCCCATTCCATTCCTTCTATCTTCTTTAAATTTATTAAAACTACCCATTTCTAGAGCACTGCGTGAAAGCTTATTCCAACAATAAAATACTCACTAGCTAAAGGAAAATTTCACATTTATTCAGCAACCACCTTTACTCAATTTAAATTTGTCTCCTAGTATTCTGTCTGTGAGAGAATTAAAAAAAAAAAACAAAAACTTTTAACTAATGAAACAGTAATCATATCCAAGATTAGATTTACATAACTTACATTTCAGCTTTAGAATTCATTTAACATCTAAATAATTAGGCCTAGGTTCTTCATTGAGAAGGAAAAAATGCAAATGAAATACAAAAAGTGACATGAGTAATTTTTGTATTACCAAAAAAAAAGAATAACATTGGTCAACACGTAAAATGTTAAGAAAATGAAAATACCCAATACTGACTAATTTTATGCTGCTGAACATGAAAGGGTGTCCCAAAAAGGTGTAACCAATTTTAAATGTTTGTAACAAATGTATTTTAATGATAGAAACATAAAACCTGCGCTAAATGTGAGAAAAACAGTTGAAGTTTTTACTGACCTTCAACATGTGCACCACTTGTCACACGAACAATATCTAATCGGTAATAAAATTCATCCTATGTTTTTTCCAAGGATGTCATGCTTAATCATGGTAATTGCATTTGTAATCCTGCGCTTTAAGTCTGTGATGTCTGCAGCAGGAGTCTTGTAGACAGTGTCTTTGATGAATCCCCATAAGAAATCACAAGGGAATAAATCTGGTGAACGTGGTGGCCACGCAATGGGACCATCATGCCCAATCCAATGGCCAGGAAACTTGTCATCAAGAGCCCTCCTCACACTCAAAGCCCAATGTGGTGGTGCTCCATCCTGCTGGAAAATAACCCCATTTGGCAGTTCATCCAATTGAGAATACACATAAAGCTCAAGCATGTCCTGGTAATTATCCGCTCTCACAGTCGGTTCTTGAAAGAAAAAGGGTCCAATAACATGATCAACCATGATGCCACACCACACATTCACCTTTGGGCTAGCTCGCTGATACTCCTGCATGTAGTGTGGGTTTTCAGTCCCCCCCAAATTCTGACATTTTGCTTATTCACCTTTCCTGAAACATGAAATGTGCACTTGTCCATAAAACAAATCCATGTCGTTACACGTTCATCTTGCTGAATTTTTCCAATATGTTTGTATTTCTCATTTAAAATTGGTTACACCTTTTTGTTCGGGTCACAAGTGGTGCACATGTTGAACGTCAGTAAAAATTTCAACTGTTTTTCTCACATTTAGCACAGGTTTTCCATTTCTATCATTAAAATTACATTTGTTACAAACATTTAAAATTGGTTACACCTTTTTGGGACACCCTGTGTATATATACAGTCAGTCCTCGTATAACACGTGCTTGCACTACACGAATTCGATCATACACGATTTATAAATAGGGGAACAATGTCACATATAACACGAACGTAATTCACTTATGCACGATTTGCCTTTGTGTTTACAAGAAATGGTAGTCGAATGCGGCGGAATCACCCCAACTAAACACAACACAGTAGGAATGAAGAGAAGATTCTGAAAATTTATTTGTTTTTATGATTTCGTGGAAGGGGAAACATATTTAACATAATAACGTAAAAATCCACAGAATTCCAGCTATCAGTATTATTGCAAATGTAATTAGATCGACTTTTGCTACCCGTTTATAACAGACTCCACTAGCAGGAACCACCAATAAACTGGAAACTGCAAATTGTTTTTACTGTTTTATGGTAGTGACCTTCAGAAATGTGCTTTAGTAAAACGTAAGCATGTAATATGTGAGAATAGTGTGTTTACGCCTTTACTGCATTGTTTATTCAGTTGCTACTTGTTCGCTGTGCGTTTATGTATATCAAGTTTGCCTCCTCATTTTTTTTTTAATTTTATAATTGTGCTCTATTCTCAAAAAAATGAATAAAATAATTGAAAAAAGTATGAAAAGGAAGCTTTCTGATGAAAATACTTCAGAGAGAAAAATAAAAGCAATATCGATAGAAGAAAAATATGAAATTGTAAAACGCTTTGGCTGAAACGAAAGAACATGTGATATTGTGCGTGCTACAGGCCTAAATGAGGGAATGCTGAGAACAATTAGAAAGAATGCAGAAAAAATAAAAGTAACTTTCATAGCAGGAACAACACAAAATCAGATCAAGACACAAAGAACTGGAAGAGATGGAACATCTTTTATCTGTTTGGATAGAAGATCAAACAAAGGAGAGATCAGGAACAAGTTTGCTTACGATAAAAGCAAAGGCATTGGCAATATTTGAAGACCCGAGAAATAAAGCTGAAAATCCTCAAGAAGTGCCTCCCTTTACTGCCAGTAGTGGCTGGTTCAATAATTTCAGGAAACGTCACACATTCCATAATGTGAAATTATCAGGTGAAGCTGCGAGTGCAGATGAAGCAGCAGCAAAGACATTTCCGCCAATACTGAAAAAACTAATTGAGGAAGAGGGCTATACACTGGACCAAAATTTCAAATTTGATGAAACCGGACTGTATTGGAAAAAAATGCCATCACGAACATATATTTCAAGAGAGGAAGCACAAGCTCCAGGCTTCAAGGCGGCTAAGGATAGGTTGACCGTTATGTTAGGAGCAAATGCAAGTGGTGACTTGAAACTGAAGCCTGTTTTTGTTTATCATACAGCCAATTCACGACCGTTAAAAGGGATTGTAAGGACTACCCTGGGTGTTTACTTTAGAAACAGCTGAAGAGGGTGGATGACAGGGCAGATCTTCACTGACCTTCTATTACATATGTATGAGGATGTGTTTCGAAGCTACTGCAAAAAGAAAAATTTGGATTTTAAGATTTTAATTATTTTGGACAATGCACCAAGTCACCCCCCAACCCTTGCTGAACTGTCACCAAACATCAAAATCCTGTTTTTACCACCTAACACAACATCTCTTATCCAGCCACTTGACTAAGGAGTAATTGCTGCTTTTAAGCACTATTACACAAGACGCACATTTAGGATGCTGATAGCAGAAACAGAGGGAGAAAAGGCACCAACAGTTAAAGACTTCTGGAAGCGATTCAATATAAAGAATGCAATTTACATAATTGTGGAGGCTTGGAACGAAGTGACTAAAGAATGCTTACAATGGTGTTTGGTGGCCTCTTTTACCAGATTTTATTCATGATTTTAAAGGCTTTGATCCTGTAAATGAGCTTCCTAAATTAAAAGCACATTGTGTTGCCCTCGCAAAGCAGGTTAGCTTTGAGGAATTGGAGGAAGATGATTTAGAAGAGTTTCTTCAGTCTCATGAAGAAGAACTTTCAACTGAAGAACTGCAACAACTTGTTGCTGGAGGGCAGGTGGAAGAGGAGAAAGACGACGAAGTTGAATGCCTGAACGCCACCATAAAATAGCTTTCTACTTCAGAGTTATCTTCAGTTTTAAATTCATTTGAGAAAAGTATGCAATGGCTAAAAGATAACAATTATAATGCAGAAGAGCACTTCATACAATTCGGTCTGCTTTGGAGCCATATAAGCAGCTGCTTTGTGAAAGAAGGAAGATTGCGAAATAACAGAAACTAAATGTCTTTTTTATGAAAACACCCAAGAAAGAGACAGAAAATGAGTCATAGCTCAGCTCTGTAGTTCTGGCGTAACCACATTTTGTCCAAAGTGCTCATTAGCATCTCCTCCACCTCCCAGTTCCGATAATGATGACAACCTACCGCCACTTTCCCCATAATTCCTCTGCTTCAACCCTTTCCCCTCAAGCTGTCTTCATTTACTTTTAAGGTAAGAATCTAAATTTAAATGATTAAATTATTAATTTTACATTTTTCAACTGTGTAAGTGTTTTATTATGATTATTTACTGTGTTTGGTAATGTTTTGGTAACAAATGTGTGTCCAATCTTGGGTGGTCGGCACATAACCCTATTTTTTCCATAGGGCCTGTTGTTTATATTGCACAATTTTGCATTGCACAAGGGTTTCTAGAAACACAACTATCGTGTTATACGAGGACTGACTATACTGAATATATATATATATATATAACATTATTTAATCCCCAATCAAATTCTGTGTAAATGTTCAGCCTTCTTGTTTGAACAAGTTAATATTTGTTATTTAGGAGCATTAGCAACTAAGGCCATATTGCTCCGGGGATATGCGGTGGTCATTCCCTGACCTTTCTGTATTTGGTGGTCATGGGCTCGAACCCCGGTCTAATCAAGAAGTGTGTGCCATGCACACACTTCTTGATTAGACTGCTCCTGCCCACCTGGCTACGGAGGCGCCTTGGCAGCAATTTGCTTTCCAATATAGCCAGTTATCCATTGGTATTTACGGAACCTTTTATAAACTGCAGGTGATACGAAATGCACCCCCATATCATTTGGCTGGTAGGGAATTTCACTGTAGACACCATACAGTCTGGATGGTATTTTTCACCACGTCTACGGCGAATCATTTGTCTCCCAGCAGAGCCATGCAGGCTGAATTTCTTCTCATCCAAGAAAATAACTGACTTCCACTCCTCGGGGGTCCATTTGACATGCTCCTTACACCAAATTAATCGGGCCTTTTTCATTTTTTGTGTGAGGAGGGGCTTCTTCTTTGGACGACGGGCTACAAGTCCATTTTTGAAGAGGCGTTTTCTGACTGTTACTGCACTTGCTACCACTCCTATATGTTCTTCCCGTTCTCTTTTCAGCTCAGACGAAGAAGCTTTATGGTTTTTAAGGCATAAGCGCTTCAAAACTTGGTCCTGTGTTAGCGTAGGGGGTCGTTTGTGTTCGGTTCCTTTTTTTTTCCTATCAGCAGAACGAGTATTCTTGAGTTTTAAAAGAAATCTACTCACTGTCGACTGATTATAAGTCACTCTATAAGCAATATGACGGGAACAATATCCTTCCTCACGTAATGCAACCATAGCACTCTTTCTTTGTGGTGTGAACTGCACCTAACTCGCCATCCTGACACAAGCAAGGAATGAAACAAGTTGATACATGGAGGGCTCCAGTGTTGTATTGCTGTTCTTGAAGGTTTGGTTTAGACTCGATTAAAACTGGCTGACTGACAATTGCACATGTGTATAATGGGAAAACAATAATTCCAAGCCCAATGACAAAAAAAAAAAAAAAAAAACACACCTGCATGTAGATAGAAATTGTTCTCTATTTTTTCTGTAATATAATAATATGAAATTTGAATAATAGTGATACAATAATAGTTAAATACAAAATAATAGTTGTTTAACAAAAAATTTCCGCTCACATAATAAGGTTAATCTCAATAAACTATCATATCAAATCGACTTGCAAATAACTCTATTACTTTTGAAAAATCACAGTGTTGGTCTGGCTCTGCCTCGGCTGATAATAAGCCCAAAGATGAAAGTCAGTTTTGACAATGTGTTACGGTGTTAAAAATGTGACTGTAACACATTTTTAATCCTTGATAGGCAATGAAAAGATTGCGCTGCTTAAGCCACAGTCACTGGTATTGTACAAAACAATCTTAATGCAATAACAATATTGGGAAATAGTGGTTCAAGATTCAGATATTTTATTGAGCAACTGTATAGGTGAAAGATTTTTTTCCTGCATATTTGCATCATATATTGATTTCAGATGTATTAGTTCTTCAGAAAATTGCTCGCTAATATCTTCATATTTGTTTTGTAGTTTTCTTGCATTTTCTTAAATTTCTATCTCATTTAAGTTGTGAAATAACCACAGCATACTCAATACTTCCGTAGCCGAGTGGTCAGGAGCAGGATTCAAGCCCCTGACTGCTAAATATAGTCGATCTGCCAACCTGCACTGGACCAGCGTGGCAGATTATGGTCCATTTCCCTCAACATGAATTGTTGAGGAGGCTTCCAATTCTGTAGTGGGTTGATAATGACTGCAGTTTACCTTTTTTTTTTTTTTTTTTTTTTACTGAATACAATGTTTATTTCTTTGGCTGCATCAAATCGAGTTGTCATTTTACCAATAACACTGTCTAAAAAGAACATTAAACTTGAATACTTCAGTTGGTGTTATTGTCAATTCTTCAGCATTTCTTTTCCTCTTCCTTTGTTGTCGATCTGAAAATTCAGCCTGCATACTTAAATTTACAGCTATGAGCTTGCATTCATTTAGGATTGCCCCCAACTATTCCTAATCTTTTTCAAATCTGTCAGAAGACTAGGAAGATTTGCTACTTCGATGTCGATGGTGGTATTTCGAGCTTGTAAGACTGTGCTTCGGTAGTTTATGGCTGATAGAATTTTGAACAAAATTGTTGCCATCACGAGGCATTCAAACGACTCGGTCTTTATACCATTCAAATCTGTTTGAGTGTCTGCAGTTAGATTTAATTCTAGCACCTTGTCGATTGACTTCTTTATTGAAGGAAGCTTTTGTACGAATGGTTTCACACTCTCAATTTGAGCAGACCAATGTGCATTGGACACGAAATGAAACGAGCAGTCTGTGTTTTGTTTTTTTAAATTTCCCACCTCTGAGGACTACCACTAAATATATTATACAGCTTCTGGACAACACCAAAAAATGTTATTACCTCAAGACAACATTCTTCCGCATGAACACCAGAGATTCAAACTGTGACAAGCACAAGAAGAAAAATTGGCCAGGGGATTAATTTCCAAAATTCGAGCTTGAACACCCTTTTATGTTTCACTCGCATTAGAGCCATTATCGTATTCTTGCGTGCGGCATTCACTTATTGGGATATTACGTTTTTTAGCCATTATCGTATTCTTGTGTGTGGCATTCACTTATTGGGATATTACGTTTTTTTAAGTGTTCAAGAATTAAATTTGCAATGGCATCTCCTGTTTTCTTATTGCAATCTACGAATTCCATGAATCTTTCAAAGATTTCATATTCATTTGTTTCTTTGTTTGCAAGAACATAATGCAAAATTAATGTCATTTGCTCTATATGGGTGGAATCTGGCGTTGCATCTACAATTATAGAAAAGTATTTTGCAACTTCTCTTTAATTTTAAAATGCAGCTAAGAACATTTTCAGCACAGCAAGAAATAAATTCATTTTGAATTTCAGCTGACAAATAATGAACCTTGTGATTATTTCACTTATTTCAAATGCTCGTCAAGAAGAGGATCATAATGACTTATGGTTTCTAGCATTTCCATTTCTTGAATCACCAATCAAGTTGCTGCTTCCCCTAAAAGCTAATCCACATTCAGAAATAAACAAAACTACATCCAGATATTGCTGTAGTAAGTCTTTCTATACTTGTGTTTGACTTTTTATTTTTGCAATAACAAACAACTCACTGTGGTGTTTTTATTCAGATTGTCATGTAAATTTTCGCCACTCCACATAACATGCTCTGTGATTGTTACTATTTTCATGATCAGGTATTCTGTCATAGAGCTGTTTATAGTTTTTGGAAGGTCCCCAGCCAATTTCTGTTGTAAAAATAGATTACTGCAGTTCAGGTAATTTGCAAAATAGACAACATGGAAAGCAGAATAAAGCTTGTTTGGTTTTACTACAAACTAGCAGTCTCAAGGAACTACATTATTCCTTAAACAACAATTCAGCATGTACACAGGAAATTTATTTCCGTCATGGTCGGGTGGAAAAATTGTTGGGTATGGTTCTGGTCCTTGTCGAACAGTGTCTTCTATTTCGCTAGTGGTGAAGTATGACTTTAGAAGGCCAATATCAAAATTTAATAACTTCTCGTTATTTTGTTCATTTTCAGACATCAGCAATGTTATTTCTGTTAAGCAAGAAGCAGAACACGGTTCGGTTGCATTAGATTTACTGCTTCCTGCAGCTTCAGATGAGCTTGGTTTTGGTGATTCAGATTCAGCAGATTTTTCAATTTCATACTCAAATTTACTTGATGCACAAGAACCACTTTCATTACTATTGTTGTTTTCTTTTTCACTTGAGAATTTCCAGCTTGATTTTCAGGCAAACAAGGAGAAATGGTAACCCCAAGGCTTTGAAGAGTTCTTCGACCTTTAACTAGCTTCTTTCACTTTTGCATCTCGTTCTCTTCTTTTTTGTGCTCCAGATTTATGATGGTAATTCATAATGAAGGGTTGAGCAAGAAAAAACACAGCCTAAGGTTTAAAATTCATTATGAAAATTATTTTAATAATTATAATATCACATATTTATAAGTTTATCTTTGACAAAAATATGAAAAATAGATAGAAAAAGTAAATATACTTTCAACAACTTCATTCACAACACGAGTGATGAGGGCACGCATTCACCGACATAAAATAAAACAAAATTGAACTGCCTTAGTTGTTAGTTGAGTGACTGACTCAACTAACACGCACGAATTCAACGTAATGGGTGGCTGTGCAATATGTGCATGCAGCACGCAGGATGATATTTCCACATAACGTGCCCACTGTACGCGCACAAGCCACCGACAGAAACACCACAAAGGGGCCGAAAATACTGTTAACAGCTAAAATACATAAACTGAGATTTGTAGCCCAGACCTATAAACACTGTTATTACAAGTATTACTACATATTATGATTACCGACAAAGAGATTAAAGAAAGTATGCAACAAATTCACAAATAATAAAATTGGATAGTGATTTGTAAAAAAAAAAAAAAATCCAGACCCACCCTGAGAATTTGGCCCGGCTTCCCCCTCTTGTAGGGCTTGATAATGATTGGCAACTTGTGTTAAATTAGTTGCTAGGTGGTAACTCATTCATTTTTAGTTGAGAGTTTGAATGCTAATCGAGTTATAGAGTTAACTTATTAATTAATTGAGCTGTATTTTGATTAGTTCTGTTTGTTTTGTTGAGCAGTAACAGATTCCACTGATGACCTAAATTCTATAATCTGTTATTCTTGATTCTTCGTTTTCAGGGGATGCCTTCTACTTTCATCTCCTTGCTTTCTATCCATCTTTCTTCCCCTTCACTTTCTACGCTATTCCCTCTGTATATTCCACTTCCTTTCCTTAAATACCATGGGCTCAAAGGCATGCCTGATAGCCCTAGTAAGTGTCTTTTCCTGGTGGTAAAACCTGGCTGTCTCCACGTGGCTTGGGATAGGAGTCAAGGGACCATGTGTCTCCTGCCTGCGAAATGCCAGGCGCCAGCACCCAACAGAACTAACATACACACACTTGCCGGGCTTGGCAATATGCCTCGTCAGAAGCATCAGCGGTTATAGATGCATGGCAACACTGCAGTTTTGTACCACCATGCTCCCCATCATGTGATAAGTTGTTGTCACCTCAAATGCATCTTCAACTCTGTTTCAGTAATCCTTGAATATGACTAGGTACTGAATGATCTGTTCTCAGTTACAGGTTGTTCTCTGTGAGATTCTTACTTTTTGTGTAGTATTTCTGTCATGCAAGATTAATATGCCCCTTAATTGTGTGAATAGTCCGGACGACTTCTATTACATATATGGAGAGGTCACGTTAGCATCAAGAAAGTGTCCCTTAAGCCATAAAAAAGCCCATTTCTTGTACTTTGGGTGTAAAGTAGGCTACCAGGACAACAACTGGACTCAACACATATGCTGCACTACCTGTGCATCAAAACTCAAGATGTGAGTGAATCGAAAGGGACGTTTTATGTCTTTCACAGTGCTCATGATATGGAGGGGGCCAAGAAATCAAATCACATACCGTTTCTCCTGTATGATGCCTCCTATTAGAAAAGGGATGACAACGAAGAAAAACTGGACAGCAACGTACTCAAATATGCATCTGAAATTTATCCCATGCCACACAGTGAAGTAATACCTATTCCAGAACCACCCGACCACTTTTCTGTACACTGATGAAGACATGAACATCAACTTGGTATATAACAGGGAGTGCAGCAGCCATCTATGTCAAGGGATCCACCATTTTCCCCAAACCTTTATCCGTCTGAACCACATAAGGTCACAGAAAGTGAGCTTAATGACCTCATTGGGGATCTCGACTTACCAAAGAATAATGCAGAGCTTTTGGCCTTGAGGCTAAAACAGTGGAATCTTCTAGATCAGTAGTTCATAAACTGGGGTCTGCAGACCAGTTCCATGGGGGTCCATGAAATGACCCTCTGGAACTGGTCAAATTATCTGTTCTGTGTATAGCAAATTCTTGATAAATAAAGTTATTATGCACGCACGCAGAGAGAGAGAAACATATGCATATATAGAGGGGATCAGCGAATTTTTTTTAATTTTTGAAGGGGTCTGTAGATTCCAGTAGTTTGGGAACCACTGTTCTAGATCATTCTGTTTAAGTGACATTTTTTGTATCCAAAATAAAGACTGTTAAATTCGATTAAACAGAAGGCAAACTCACTGTTTGTAAGGAGGTTGATGGTCTAATGGCAGCAATGAACATGAGGCATGTTCCGAAAGAATGGCGACTATTTATAGACACTTCTAAGGTTAGCCTTAAGGCGGTGTTAATACACAAATGGAGTGTCACCATGTTAGCTGATTATTGTTGGATGGTGAAAAGGGATGCTCTCGAAGCTGAATACAAGCGAAAGGCAAAAAAAGGTCACATATTTGATACGGGTATGTTCGTAGCTACATCTTATTACCATATAAATAAAAAATACCTTGAAAAAATATGAAAAACTACTTTTTTTTTCGAAAACAAGAGCCAATCTGCCATTTTAAGCACCATTTCTGTGTTTAGCACCCCAAAATCTGTAAAGGAAACTTACTTTCATGCCTGTAACAAGATATGGCCCAAAATACGGTTCTACAAATAAAGTGCATCGAAGCTAGCTAACAATTCCCCTCGTATGAAACAGCAGAAGTTTAACAGTAAGTAAAACAGTAAATTCAACATAATACACATGTGCAGAAGACAGTTTAAAAGTAGGTGGCTTCTGAAAAAACTATATGGGTTTAGATAATCTCAAAATTGAGACATTTAAGACATTTTCAGTGGATGGTGTAAGATGCTAATAGATTTTTGGATAGAAATTTCCTAATATTAGTAAATTAATAAGAGGAGTTTACCTCAATGTAGTACGTAGAACACTCGATACACACAATTATGGGAGATTTTTTGAATGGCTTGGTACAAAATTACATTAAATCTAACACTAAGGTACTCGGCCCAAAGTTACCATATTTCTTTCCTAAAATATTGCCTTCAAAACAACATCGTTCCGAGTTTGCCAGGGTGAATTTAAATCAAAAAATTTCAGGCATAAAACAACTAACACTGGCGACATCACGTAATATTGTTAAGCTTGCCTTAAAATCTCGATATTCGAATAAACAAAAATACCTTTCCCAGGTTAGGAAGCTTCGCGATAAATTAAAAAATTATCTACATCCGAACGACTGGTCTGTATTGAAGACCTCCATAGATTTGCGACGGGAAGCACAAGCCTCAGAAATAAAAAACAGACACGTTAATAAGTTGCAAACATTATCGAATAGTTCAAGACACGTTCATGCGAATTCTAACACATTGTCGCGGGCTTGCGACCAAGTTCACGAACACACCCTCACCCAGTATCCAACGAACCGACATATCAACAGGTTACAAATCATTCCTCGTGTACACTATCGCAGGACCAGATTTCACTTTTATCCAAAGGATTAAATTATAATTTACCACCTCGAAAGCTGCCAAAAAAACAATGCGTAATTGATATGGAATTTGGACTTCGTAGTGTTCCACAAAAAGATGTATTTATTCAACAAGTTAACCAAGTAGTGAATAACATAAAAGAAACGCGACTTCCTAAATTGAATACACATGACAGTTCAGCTTTACGAGAACTTCGAGAAAATAAGGACATTATTATACAGAGGGCAGATAAAGGAGATACAGTGGTAATACTAGATAAACATGATTATATTAATAAGTTAGATTCAGTGGTGTCTGATACCTCCACTTATCGTGAAGTAGACCCGGCACTGTTTACCAATTTGGTAAATCAATACAATAAAACGTTAACCACATATCGTAAAAACGACTACATTACTACGGTTCAGTTGAAGGAATTGAAGTCCAGAACATACAATATTCCTGCACTTTCGGTCAGGTAAAATTACACAAGACTGGATTTCCTATTCGACCTATTGTTTCCTACAGGAACTCGGCATTTTCAGCCTTAGCCACACATGTATATAACATTATAAAACCTTTTAGACAGGTTATACAATTTGGGATTAAGAATTACGATACATTATTTAATAATCTTAAAGACTGTAGACTCGGCGACAATGACAATTTATTCTCACTAGATGTTACCTCATTATATACGAATGTAAACATTGAATACACATTAGATATTATTTGGGATATGCTAAATAAAAACTCGACACCGATTAATTATACGAAGCTGCCTATTAAGGAAATTTTTCACTTAATTAAACTGTTAGTTGAGGCTAACTACATCACCTTTCGAGACAAGGTGTACAAACAAATTTTGGGATTACCAATGGGTTTGAGCCTGAGTGGCTTAATGTCAGAGATCTATCTCTCAACGATTGAGCAGATACATTTGACACCTTTTCGTCCCCGTATCACATACTATGGGAGGTATTTAGACGATGTTCTAGTTATTACCGATAGTAGTACTATCCAAGACATTTTACATTCGTTTAATAATATTCATTCTAGACTCAAATTTACACTGGAAAGGAAAGATACGGATACAAAGTCATTAAACTTTCTAAATTTCACGCTTACCCGGGACTCGAACAAAATACAATTTAGCATCTATCGAAAACCCACAAACACCGGTATGCTTCTACATTATAATAGCTATCACCCGTTCACCTACAAAAGATCAATTATCTTTAATCAATTTCTAAATGCCTATAAATATTCAATGGCGGATTCTGCTTTGGACTCAGAAATACAAATATTAACTAGCAGATTCTTAAACAGGGGTTATCCTATTAACACAATAAATCGAATTAGGGTACAAGCTAAGGATAGGATACAAAATACTACACCAATCAACAATAGTAATATCAAAAAATACTTTATTTCTGTCCCATATGTTGAACAGTGACACAAACAGCTTAACAGATTCTTTAAAGATACCGGATTTAAAATTATAGCTAGGCCTATACGGAAGTTACACACTATACTGAACAATCGCTCGGTTCTTTCCGCGTTCGCAACTCAAATTAATGATCTTATTAATGATCGTCTTACCAAGGTTCGACGCGGTTTTCTCTTAATATTCATGTAAATCAACATGAAGCCTCAGTTCGTGCTTCTCGTTCAGCAGCGTCAGAATTAGCCTTTCATGCCATTAATGAAAAACATACTTTTTTATTTAACGAGGCCAAAATACTTAACGTTCAACGTAATTATACGCGACTATTAATTGCAGAAACCGTTGAAATTAAATTACACGAGAATTCTGTTAATGTTCGGCGGCCATATTTGATCTCCGATGCGTGGACCTTTACGCGCATGCGCGAAGACATATAATCACTATTTAAGTTGCAGGTTTAGCCTGATTCGGTAATTTTCATTCCTGTGATCACGACAGTCGGTCGAAAAGCATTGTCAGCTTCAGGAAGGAAAATCGTTTTGAATATTTTCGTTAGATTCTTTTAATTGCGTTAAATTGATTATTTAATTATTTATATTTTACTTTAATGTACCGGTAAGTTGGCTTTTTTTTCGTTTTTTCCGTTTTAATTTCTGGAGGGTATCATATGGTATTGTTCTACGTACTACATTGAGGTAAACTCCTCTTATTAATTTACTAATATTATTATCAACGTAAAACATATTGAGTATTACAGCTCTGATTCATACTATCTAAGAAATTTCATAAATAATGTTCTAATGAGCAACTATACAAAACATTAGAGAATTCACTTTGGTGAAGGAGATGCATGATTCAAACAATAACCTATTTCACACAATTTATGATGGAAGTTGCATTATCACCATGGAATGTCACATTGACAATAAATAACAGTTCCTAACAAAAATGGTTAACTTGAACATGTGTGTAAATTAGGCTTAATGAACCAAATAAATGGATATCTTTTAGGTGTCACACAAAAATAAAAATACAGTTATTATAACTACATTGCATTTTTGATTACAATGATAAACACTTGCAACACTATCAATAATTTGCTGCATACATTAATTAACTTATAATACTAAATTATGTAATGTATGTAGCACATTAGATTTCAGGTTTTCTAATTTTAAGCAAATAGTAATAATTCATGATTTATTAAAAAAACAAAAGCAAATTGCAACTTTTATGCACAAGCTGAAACCAGTTCATTTCTAAATATGCAAAGGCTCAGTAAATTGTTCTAAACAAATAAAAAAAAAAAAATTCATGAAAATTCGTCCACTGGGTATGGGGTTATTAGATGCAAATAGAAAAGCAGTAATAATTGACAGATTTCTAATGAAATTTAGGATGGCTCTACAGATCTCAGAAATCTCAGATATAAAATTTCATGAGAATCCATCCATTAAGAGCCTAGTTATTACATGCAAAAGAATGGATGGACGTGATGAAGATATCACTTGCATTTTGCTTATATGCTAACATGCCTAAAAGTGAAAAGTTAAACAGATGTATACAATATTTATAGAAGGGATGGGGGCGGGACAGCCAAATATAACCAATCTGAAAGCTCCTGTTTCACATTTTTCTATGAAAAAAATCTCTTCACAATTATTGTCTAGGATAAGACTGTTATTAGTACATTAGCATATATGCATAATGTACCTATTGTGTCTTTGCCATGTCTTACCACATTTTTGAAAAATTTGTCAAGTCATCCCAAATTTCATTAAAATTAGGCCAATAAAAATCTGATAATTATTATTTCTTTGTCAGTCCAAATGTAATAATCCAACTTTAAGTGAATGGATTTCCACCACATTTTATGCTGGTTGGAACAATTTATTTAACTTCCCAAATTTCATTAAAATCTAACTATTAGAAATCTAGCAATAACTATTCTCTTTTTTTTATATACATATCAACAGACTATCTATATAGTCCATATTGTCGCTGAAGCCCTGATATGTTCGTTACTGTACATTAATTGCAGGTATGAATGGGAATATGGCAGATGAGAAAAAAAAACAGTTCAGTTGATTGTTTGTTATTTGATTTTTAGGAGCATTAGCAACTAAGGCCATATTGCCCCGGGATATGCGGTGGTCATTCCCTGACCTTTCCGCATCCTCCGTATTTGGTGGTGAAGGGCTCAAACCCCCGGTCTAATTAAGAAGCGTGTGCTACGCACTGCTGCTTCTTCCCACCTGGCTACGGAGGCACCAGTTCAGTTGATATAAGTCTTTAGTTATTGCTCTTTATCTTTTCACCATCATGCATTATCACTATTTGCTAACTGTTGAGTTAGGTTTTCTTTTTTTATGAAACCTCTAAACATGAAAGGCATTAAAACCCATAGTACTTAGTACTATGTGTGGTTGAAGGGTAGAAGACACTTGTTGACATCACTTCTGAATTTCTGTAGATTCTAATTTTAAGGAAATGCATTTGAAGGAAGGTTGTTCTGAAAGCTGAAGTTGAAGGGATAAATGAGGAAGAAGAAAAGTTGATTCTGTAAGTTTGAAGTTGGACAGTAAATGGATGTTGACTGGTTGCAACTTGTGTTCAGACTGGTTCTGAAGAGAAGGAGAAATTACAGAAGCCAATCAGAAGAACGGTGCCCGTGGAAATATCTATAGAAAAGGCATTCAGTAGAAACAGAATGGCTATGAAACAGAGAATGAACTTTATAAGAGACAGGTAATCAATTAACCTCACTGCCTTCTTTTAAATTGAATGTAGAAGTCTGAGAAAGCTTTAAGGTGCACCACACTCCATATGGAACAATATTCCACAGTAGGACAGATTTGAAATTTGTACAGAGTGAGTAGCTGTTTAGAAAAAAAAAAAAAAAAGTAATGCCAAGAGCAAAAGAGAAAACATAGTCTTCAGATGCAGAAGAAGCAATATTTGAAATGTGCTTATGCAGAGAGAGAGAGAGAGAGAGAGAGAGAGAGAGAGAGAGAGAGAGAGAGAGAGAGAGAGAGAGAGAGAGAAAGAGAGAGAGAGAGAGAGAGAGATTAGAAGTTGGGGTAATCACTAACAGAGATTGCGATTTATCTAGAAATCTGAGTGTCATCAAAGATAAGCATAGGAGTAATAGACCCCTTCTTGCAAGATATAAGGCAGAACTGAAATTAACAAAGTTTAGGGCTTTGTCCCACTAGTGAATTACCTGGAGATCAGCATTTAAGGAATTTCTGGTGGATATTCAAGAAGTTGAAGCTGTTGGTGCAAGGCAAGGTTTCTTAAACTGGGAGGTTCAATGCATTGTGCTATCATTAGAAAAACTATGGATAGGATTTTCAGTCAGTGGAAGGTTGATATACAAGAGGAAGAGTGGAAGAAAGAACTTAACCCTGAGGAACACCAGCATTAGTAGAAAGAGCTATCTAATATCACTAGCAGTCATCGCTCAGAGAGAAAACTAGATACCCAATTCCAGACAAAACAGTTAGTAAACCAAAAGATGGAAGCTCATTTTGCAGACCTTTATGCCAAACACGATCAAAAGCCTTTGAAATGCCAAGAGCAACAGCTTGAGTTTCACCAAACTTTTCCAATGAATTTGTCCACAGATGAATAATACAAGCTATTATATTTCTAGTGGACTGACACTGGTGGAATCCATATTGGTGATCATAGATCAGATGGAAGGTTTCCAGATAGTTTAAAAGATGGCAGTTAACAGATTTTTCTACTACTGCAAGAAGTAGTAGACAGTGAAAAAATGATTAGAAGTGCCGAAGGGAGGATAACTGGATGGGAGGAATTTGTTGCCCTCTTTAGGAACTGGCTGATTGTGAGCAAATTTCCAAGCAGAAGGAAAAATATCAGTGGAATAAGAAAATGTAAAAAAGGTGACACACAGGACAGGAGTACGATCAGGAGCACAGGTTTTGAGAGCAGATGAAGAAAAACCATCAGGACCTCATGCTTTCTTGGCACTGACTGTTCAAAATTTTTCTGACCTCATTTTAACAGAAGACCACAGGAGACATTGAAAGAAATGCAATGGGAATGATAGGAGGAGGTTTACCAAGATTGTCAATACAAGAATTAGAAGAAAAGTAGGATGCTAGCAAGTCAGCTCTATCTTCAGCTGAGGAGGCAATAAAACAATCAGGTTTTAACAGAGGTGGGAGTACAGATGGGCAAAAGTTGCAGCCAACAGCTTTGTCAAGAGAACAAAATGCTCGACTACTGTTTGGACTGACCTGTTCAAAATCTAGTTTGGACTGATTAATAACTGCTTCAACTGTTGTGAGTTTTGGCTTACACAGAAAATGAACCTGGAGATTTGGATGCAAGCCAATTGCGATATGCAGCATTGTTATATAATTGAATAATGAAGCAGTAACAAAGGAAATGGATGCAAAAAATAATTTTGATATCATATATTCGGATTTCAGGAAAGCTTTTGTTATTGTTGTAGATAAAAGACTGCTCTACAAATTGCAGCAGTGTGGTTATCCTTAAGTTAGGTTCATCCATATAGCATTATCCTTAAGGGAAAGATAATGCTATATGGATGAAGAGATGACTGAGTGAGAGAAGACAGAGTGGCTATCAAATGGCACTGTTCTTCTTGGACTAATGTTATTAGTAGAGATGTAGTCTCATTGTTTTCTATACTTATTAATAATCCTGATGATGGAATATCAGGTTTAATGTCTAAGTTTTCAGGTGACAGAAAAATTGGCAGAGTGATAATAACACTAATTAGGGTATACTACAGTAATAATTTTAACATTGGCAAATGCAAGGTACTGCGTATGGGTAGCACTAATCCCAGATTAAAAAAATAATTTTTTTTTTTTTTTTTTTTTTAGCAGTAAGTTCTGTAAAAAAAAAAAGGTAATCCAAATTTATTCTTGTCAATTTTATCTCTGGAACTTATAAACCAACACAACACAATTACAGGTCTTATCCCAGATGAATGTGCCAACTGTGTGGTATAACATAGTTGGTATGTTAATCAGGGTGCATTAATCTGTCAATTCTTTTCAGAAAATGCAAATAAGGGGGCAATATTAAACTGAAAACAAATGGTTGCAGGAGAGATTAGTGAACATTTGTTTATAGCCAGAGATTAAGTATTAGTATTAGCCATATAGTACAAGGAAGACCCAAGCTTTTGCTGCACTGCAAACAGAATAAAAGTAGATAAGAAAATACAAAGCAAATTATGTGCTTCCCTCCTCACAGTTAAATATCCAGTAGAACTTTGAATTCATTCAAACTGTCAGCCTCAACTACCTGCAAAGGAAACTTGTTCCAGCAATCAATGACTTGCCAGAAAAGTCCTAGAATCTAATATAAATCTCAACCACTGTAATTTGAATTTATGACCCCTAGTTCTGGAATTCTTTAGAACAGTGAGAATTCCATCCTTCATTAATTTTACTAATCCCTCTCAGAGTCTTATAAACCTCAATCAGGTCACCTTTAAGGCACTTGGTTGCCAAGCTCTGTAGCCCATATAATCAAAGTCTTTCCTCATACAGTCACCGTTTTGTCAATGACATCATGTAAATTGTTCACCTTCGGACCCTTTCAAGAAGTGCAATGTTTTTCAGATGAGGTCTCCATACAGTATTTTGAATTCCAAATACAATCATACAATTGCATTATCCAGTGGGTTTATCACCTCCCTATCTCTTCAGGATATTGTTCAATGAATCACCAAAAGAACATCATGGCCTTTCATGGCACCTGTTTACACTGCTCAGAAAACTTCATATCTGTCCATATCATAAATCCTAGATCCCTTTCTTCCTCTACAGTTTTTAATTCAACCCCAACCACATGTATAAGTTATTTTTGGGTTTCTATTCACCAAGTTTATTGAATATGCAGCAGAGTGTAAGGCCTGACACTTTGCTGCATTAAAACATAACTGGCACTTTTCTGCACATTACTGAAACTTGTTCAAGTCATCTGAAGGAGCACTGATTGTTAATAACTCTTCAAACCTTTACATTATCTGCATATTTAACTTTATCACACCCTCCATCTCTTCCTCAAAGTTGTTTATGAAAATAAGAAACAATGTTCCAAGGACCAATCCTTCAGGAACCCCACCTGACATTACACTAATCTAAGGCATATCCATTCATTACAACCCTCTTCCTTCTGCCCTGGAACCACCTGGCAATCCAACATAGAATCTTTTCCCTAATCCTAAGATGTCCCAGCTTATATAGTAACCTCTGATGAGGTTACTATATAAGCTTGAGGTTGCTAAAATCCAAATAAACTATGAGAAAATTGTAGGCTACATCCAGTTCATGAGTAACTGTGTAAAAATAGCCTAATTACTTAGTCAAACACGATTTTCCTTTAACAAAACCATGTTATTTGTCCTTTTCTATCTAAATTATAAGCTAGAACAGGTTGGAATCACAGGGAAAATACTTAGATGGATAGTTGGATGGCTTCAGGACAGGAGGTAGAGGTTTATCATAAATGGTTATTCCTCAGATTGGGTTGATGTAAGAAGTGGGGTTCCCCAAGGATCAGTATTAGAACCAATGTTGTTTTTGATTTTCATAAATGACATTGATGAAGGGATAGAGGACATGATGTCTAAATTTGCAGATGATGTAAAGATTGGTAGAGTAGTTAATGATTTCCGCCAAGCAGAACTTCTTCAGAATGACCTAGATAAACTTCAGGGATGGTCAGAAAAATGGCAGCTATGCTTTAATCCAGCAAAGTGTAAGGTATTGCACCTGGGGAACTGTAACCCCAAAATAACTTATACATTTGGCAGAGCTGAACTAAAGCTGGTAGTGAAGGAGAGGGACTTGGGTATTATGATATGAATTTTCCGAGCATTGTAGACTGGTTGCAAGGAAGGCCCATGGTGTCCTTCAATGATTTATCAAACAATCGCTAGTAGAGATAAGGACATCATAATCCCATTATATAAGGCTATTGTAAGACCATACTTGGAAGTATGGAGACCGCACCTAAAGAAAGACATTGTTCTTCTTGAAAGGGTCCAAAGATGGATAACTCGCCTGGTGAGATTGGCAAAAGGGCATCCATATGAGAAAAGACTTCAAATATGTGGATTGCAGGGCTTGGAAACTAGGCACCGTAGAGGAGACTTGATTGAGGTGTTAAGGCTCTGAGAGGCATAAGCAAAATGAATAAGGAAGAATTTTTAGACTGGATTGCAGGAAGTTTTATTTTAGCCAGTGAGTTATAAATTACTGGAATAAGTTACCTACACGGGTGGTAGAGGCTGACAATTTGGGGAACTTCAAAGGTCAGCTGGATAATTACCTAAGGGAGGAGGGAAAGGCATAGGCTGTCCATTTCCTTTTCTCTTATTATTAATTATAATTTTTTAATTTTCTTCTTCTTCTTATTATTATTATTTAAATTTTTTTTTTTTTTTGGCTGGTGCAGCATAAGCCATAGGCTTCCTTGCACCATGTGACCATTCCTAATACTAAATGCCATTTCTATCTAAAAGTCTCTGGACTGCACTTTAATAATTGCCTGTAAGGTTTTCCTTAAGAATAACTGCTACCTTAGCTGAGGTGGCAACAGGACCATCGGGTTTTAAGAGAGGTGGGAGTAGAGATGAGCAAAAGTTACAATCAATATCTTTGGCAAGAGACCAGAATGCTCGAATGCCACTTGGACTGATTAATAACTGCTTTACAATTGTTGCAAGGTTTGGTGTACACAGAAAATGAATCTGGAGATTTGGTTACAAGCCAATTGTGATATGCAATATTGAACAGACTTAGCGACTTTATTAGACAACCAAAGTTTAGATAAAGCATGAGATTTTAAGGTGGAGTGTGAAATAAAGAATTTCATCCCCACAAGAATAAACTGAGCAAACACTGACATCGGAAGATTAAAAACAGTAATCCAACCAAGATAAAAGGAGAATAGAAATCTCATGGATCAATCATTTTGCATTCTTGTAATGCCAAACAACACAAATTTGAGAATGGCCATGAGACAAAGGCTCCATTAGAAAAGAGACCATCACCGAGTTGTGATCTGAGTTGCCTAGAGGACCACTAACCTCAACTATGTACTTGAAATGGTTGTTCATAAGAAAAGGATCAAGAGTGATTGAAATTGCCCGGTATTCCAGGAGATAAATGAACAATCTGCGTGAGGCCATTGGTAATTGAAAAGTGTCAACATCTCGACCAGTGGGTTTGTGTGTCTAGAAAACAGAAGCCAACTGGAGTTGTGAACATTAAAATCACCAAGGTTAGGAAAGTTGGATTGGAGAAAATCCAGAAAGTTTCAAAGAAAGGAAGTCAAAGAGTTCCAAGTGATTAGTGGGGTTGAGAAAACTAGAAGCAACAGATGAATTTGACAGAATGGTGCAGAGAGATTTTAAGCCAAAGAAGGTTGAGAAAAAAAAAAAAGAGATTCCAAATTATTAAGTCTCTGAGAGCAAATATCACAGTGTACATATGCACAAGTACCACCTTTGAAGCAAAAGTAATCGTACAGCAAATAATTAGGACAACTGAGATGAGTGGTGATTGAATCAACTGACAACTGGTATTGTCAGAAAAAGTAACTGGGGTTTGGCAGACTTTTCGGCAATATAATCAAGAAATGGAAATGGACACAAACATTCATGATGTATGATGAAACGAAATTTTTGGATATGGCATACACACTTTAAAAAATATACCCAGCTCGTTGACAATGTGAGTTCGACAATGACCCCCCCCCCCTTTATACACTAGTCAGACACCCACCAGTCACTATCTAGCAGAGTAGAGGAAGCCAAATTAGCATTAGCAAAGGCACATGATACAAGAAAGCAAGATTATACAGAATCAGTCAAAAAAAAAAACCCTCTTTTCACCCATCCACTCACTCCAAATGTTTTTCAAGTTCTGCTTTGAATCTATTTAAGCTATCAACTTCTACAACGCCCGATGGAAGTTTCTTCCAGCAATCAACCACCCACTGGCTAAAGGCAAACTTCCGCACATCTATCCTACAACAGTCTTTCCTCAATCTGAATTTATGCCCTCTCAGGCGATTATTCTCAGCAAGAGGAAGGATCCCATTTGCATTGAGCATGCTCAAACCATTCAAGGCTTTATACACCTCTATCAGATTACCTTGCTGGTGCCGAGTCTCCAGACACTGTAATTTGCAAAATTAAGCCTTTCTTCGTAAGAGCAACCCTTTGTTCCATACACTAATCTTGTTGCCCTTCTCTGTACTCATTGCAAAAAATTCTATATCCTTCTTAAAATGAGGCCTCCAAACCTGTATACAGTACTCAAGGTGTGGCCTGACCATTGCCTTGTAAAAGGGGATAATCACCTCCTTATCCCTGCAACAAAAATTTTTTGTATATCATTGACAAGACACCATGAGCTACTCTTGCAGATCGTCTGCACTGCTCTGAAAACTTCATATCTGCCTGCACAATTACCCCCAGGTCCTTTTCATTCTGCACCACGATTAAGTGTGGTACTACAGAGTTCATACGTTACTCTGGGATCACTGCTTCCCATATGTAGTACTTTATATTTGTCAATGTTAAGCTTCACTTGCCACCAATCTGCTCAACTAGATCCGGTTGAAGCAGTGTACTGTCATTAGTGTCATTAACAACCCTGCCAACGTTCGTATTGTCTGAAAAGTTGGACATTAAGCCTGATATACCCTCATCAATATCATTTATAAATACAGAAAACAACAATGGACCCAACAGTGAACCCCGAGGGACTCCACTAATAACCTTAGTCCACGAAGAGCAGTGTCCACTGATTACCACTCTCTGTCTTCTCCAACTCAACCAACCCTTTATCCATAGCAGCAATTTGCCTCCAATGCCACACTGCTCCAATTTGTGCAGCAGTCTTCCATGTGCAACAGTATCAAAGCCTTTTCTAAGATCCAAATATATGATATCAAAGTTATTCTTTGCATCCAGTTCCTTTGTGATTACATCATAGTATCCAATCAAATTAGTCAGACAAGACTTCCCCTTAACAAACCCATGCTCTGTCCAAGCGCTAACTGAAGTCTTGTCCAGATGATCCTGCAATGCTTCTTTAACCAGTGCCTCCATTAATTTCCCTGGAACAGAAGTTAAACTAACAGGTCTGTAATTATCTGTGTCTCCCTTTGCGCCTCCTCTGTGGATTGGGGTAACATTTGCACATCTCCGGTCCATGTATACCACCCCCGAGTACAAGGAAACTCTCATAATTATGGCTAAGGGTTTGCTTACTTCTTTTGCTGCCTCTTTTAATATAACTGGATAGATCCCATCCATCCCAGGTGTCTTTTTTATGTTTATCTTCAACAATTTCTCCTCCACTTTCCTCTGAGTTATTACAAAATCATCTAGCTCACTGCCAGAGTTTAATACACCTCTTCTGGCATTCCCCTTCCTGAATAACTCCTCATGTGTGAATGTCGATGCAAAATATTCATTTAGTTTCTTAGCTACCTGAACAGGATCATCAACAGTTGAATCATCGATATCAAGTGGACCGATCTGATTCATCCCCTTCCTTCTAGAGTTTACATAAGTAAAGAACTCTTTGCTGTTTTTCTTTGCATCCTTTGCCAAAGATTTCTCTTAATCTGCCTTTGCCTGCCTAATCTCCTTTGTGACCTGTTTACAGACCAGCTTATATGTATCATAGGCTTCTGCGTCACATGTTAATTTATATATCCCATGCATTTTTCTTCTCTGTCATGTCTAATTAGTTCATCTGATATCCATTTAGGCCTAAATCTTGACCAATATTTCTTTGTTGGTATGAAAAGCCTAATAGCTTCCAAGATTAATTCTTTGAATGCTTTCCATTTTAAATTTGCTGTTGGAAACATCATCAGTTGGTTCCACTGTACAGAATTTAAATACTGTCTCAGACCACCGTAGTCACCTTTACGAAAACAAAAACCCTTCCCTTTACCCTCAATGGTAGTTACCTCTTTGAGTAAATCCCACTTCAGCACACTGTGATCACTGCCACCTAGTGGTTCCTTTATCTACAGATTCTTAATGCATGAGTAATCATTGCTGATAATCAGATCAAGAGTATTACTCCCCCTAGTTGCCTCCCAAACATGCTGCTGTAGAAAACAATCATCCAATAAATCCACAAAAGCCTTGCTAGTGTGTGAGTGACCAACTCACAAATTCCAGTCAATATACGGGAAATTAAAATCCCCCATTATAAAACACTCTAATTTACTGGCCCACTATTTCTCTGCAAAATTGCTCATTATACTCATCAGATTCATTAGGCCTATAACACACACCTACTCCCATTTTTCCTTTCCCGTGCTTATGTCACACCACACAGACTCAACATTGCATTGTCCACCCACCTCAATTGGATGCACTTCCTTAGATTTTATGTTCCTTAACTAACAGCATAACCCCTCTTTCCTTCCTGTCCTGTTTATCCTTTCTGTACATATTGTACTCCTCAAATTCAAGTTCTGCACTGCTTATGTCTGTATGACACCATGTCTCCGATATCCCAACAGTATCTGCCTTTGATGTCTTGACTAGCACTTCAAGCTCATCGAATTTATTAACTATACTTCTCGCATTGGTGTACATGCAAGTATACATGCACCTGTTTCTACTCTTAGTTACCCTAACATAGTCCATGTATTTACTTGTTCCACTATGACTCCCAGCAGTCCTGGAAATTCCCACTGCCTTACTTTCCAGGCTGCTGCTCAACTGCATTTCAATAAAAGTAGTGCAAGAATCACTTTTACCTCTGCCAGTGGCTACTGTTAATTTATTAGTCCGTGTATCTCCCTCTAAGCTAGCAGTTTTCCGACCCACCTAACTCTGCCTCAATAGCATCAGCAAATATTCTTGCACCCTTTCTATTTAAGTGTATCCCATCCCTGTAGAAGCAGTCTCTCCTGTTAACAAGCACAGACCAGGCTGAGGAAAATTCTACCCCCTGAGCCTTGCACAATCTCTCCAGGGCCAAACTGATCAACAAGGCTCTCATCATATACTCCCTCCAATCTTGTCTGGGCAGAATTGCAGACACTTTCAAATTCAACCCTAACTCGGAGATTTTTTTCAGCATTGTCTTATACTTGTTAAGTAATTTTGCCGGTCTCCTACTCTTAATATCATTAATGCCAACGTGTACGATAATATCACCCTTTGTGCCCTAAAATTCCTACAACGTCATCAACCTCATCTGCCCTACAACGTCATCAACCTTTGCCCCTGGCAGACATACCCTGGTCCTGTTCCATCTATCCTTTTTGCACAATATGTTCCCCATTTCCCTGACAATAGAGTCACCTACAACAACTAGTTCCTTTGGGACCAGTGCATTCTGCCTTTGGGGTTGCTGCTGTGTTGCGTGATGCTCAAGTGCAAGCTCTGGCATTGATGTGGGCAGCTGAGAGCTTGATGGGCCCCTCAATATAAATCCTTCGAGGGCATCCACCCTGTCCTTCAAGCTGTATATAAGCTCATAACAATGTCGAATTGGCGCCTGATTTCCTCGCACTCCTTACCTCGCGTGCACACACACACACAAAAGACATTCCACTTGGCAATATCATGTCCCATTCCTAATTGCTCCACAAACATCAAACAAACAGTGCGTTTCAATAGACTGTGATTCAGAGAACAACCCACCCACCCCCTCAGTTCTCCCCTGAGCCACAGCACTTCCACTAGTTTGAGCCTTTTGCTTTGCTGCTCTGATCTGGGTCATGATTTCTATTGAAGTTGAATGAAATTCCAATACAAAATATATTACAAAACCTATATCCCAATGCAATTATAACACTATATATATGTATTTCAGTATCGAATATTATCTCCGAGTTACATTATATGACTTTTTTATCCCCTGTCAACTTATATGTATTAATTTATGATGTTACGTTTGTAATGACTAGGTTGCTATATTTATTTAGTTAAAAAAGTACAATTAAATTGACAATGAAATTTAATAAGATTAATAAATTTTACTGATTAATTGATAGTACTATACTTGTTATCTAGTTTTCTGTTAAATCTTATGCTAGGACACATATCTCATAACAATGGCGGCAAGTTACAAATGGTTAATATACGGACACGAGGTATTATTTACTTTCCAAATCACGCTTTCTAAATTCAAAATAAACCACGGCGCTTGATTAGATCTATAAGCTACATAGAGAAAATAACTTAATGTAACAATTAAGTCTATAAAGCGGCTAAGTATAATTAAAAACTTTTCGTTCGTGGGAGCTGCAAAACCTGTGCACACGTGGATTTGATACCCTTACCAATACTAAATAATAACCTACAAAATATCTATCTAAATTCAATTTTAATTAAAGTATTGTTACTAGGAACATAAAGCAAAAAACAAAAAAGTCAATAAAAACCGAAAACTTCTCTATTTGCTGGAGCCGTAAAAATTGCCTGTTCACATGCACTCTCGCACCTACTACACCCTAGATTATGCACTAGCTGATCAGAATGACTCTTCCTGGAGAGTTACCAATAGGTTTGGCCTGGAGGATTATCTAGCAGCCGGCCTGCGAACAGAGTTTTAGATCTGTACCCTCGAAAGATGTCATACTTCACAATGGAAGAGCTGGTGGGGGATGGAATTATATCATTATTTAGCACAATCTAGCACAAGCTCCCCCGAAAAGCAACTATACAATCCTTTCAATCATACATAAATCAGATAGTTTTTAAAAGACAGTAAACACTTTAACATCCTAAGGGAAGGGATTGAGGCTGAATCTGAGAGAGGTATACCTAGTGCTTGAGCAGTTTTGAAGGAGCACATTTTATTGCCACACCTTGTATTTAAAAAAAAAAAAAAAAACCACAAATATGTGGTATATATAGGCACCGATCATGGGAAAAGTCAAAAAAGTGTGGACATCATATAAATCAATAACAATACTTAAAAAATATATATATGTATAATAAATAAAAAAGCATCTAGACTTTTTTTTTTTGTTTGTAATATTTTGGGAAGCATCCCCAAGAAATATCAGCTTCCATTTCTAAACTAGCTTTATGAATGGAATAGCAAAGTAATATCACAGATTGCTTCAATCTGTGAATGAATTATTAAGTTTTAATGAGTCATCATTAAAAATAACTAGTAACAAATGCACCTTAAGACACCCATATCCAAAAAAAGTAAAGTAAAAGTTACAAGTAGCTACTAAATTCCAGCTAACTTACCTTATTATGACTACAGCTTGGACAAGACCACTTTCCTTTAGGCATTCTGAATAGAGATAAAAGTCATTACTTAAACTGAACACTTTATTATATTTAAACAGAACACTTATTACACTTTATTTCCATCATGAAAAACTTGATTAAACTGATTCTCTTATCTCTTCCTATTTATGAAACTTCCAGATTAGGCTTTTATGTAAAATTCTAACAAACCCCAGATGTCCTTTGCATGCTGATTATTGCATCATGGATGGTTTATTAATAATATAAATTACTTTAATACTGAACAGAATTATGATAAAGAAGTTTTTATCTTATGTCTCCAGGTGCTTTAATTATTCAAAATATGAAAGCAACCAAAAACATATAAACTCCATAAAAACAACCTAGCTATGTAAAGTAAATTACAACTAAAATTTCAAAAATTCCAAATCCATGTTTAATCACAACCACAACCTAAAAAATGCTCACAGAAAAACATTAAAATGGCAAAATTGCTTTACATTTATATATTGTCTTCTATATTGTCTATATTGTCTTCATAAATTTATCTATTTTTGGGTGGGGAGGGATTGACACACTCCTTGAAATTACCATTTTTTAGTTAGAAAGTAGGGGTTAGCAACAACAGGCACATGATCCCTTGTGATGGAGCTGCAAAGTGTTTGATTAGTAAGCTAAAATGCTGCCCATCTACAAATTCTGATAAAATAAACAAAATCCAAAAACAGAGAAACAAGTAACAAGAAGTTGATGTGAAAACACCTGGCATAATTTAACCTTTAATCAAACTGATGAAGAGGGAGAATTTTTATATCAAATAAATACAAATGTTGTAATTAATAAAAATGAAGCATGCTTCATGGTTTCAAAGGAATTCTTTTAATTATAAAAAAATACTTCAACATGGTTTCATTATTCAAAATAGTTCAATATGTTTTCGTTACTCAAACCTTTTGGAGTTATAGTGAAAACTACTCCTCCATATGTTTCAGTAAACCATTCAGTCAAGTGCTGTATATATCACTGCCAAGAGATTTTCAAAACTTCCCAGTTTAATATTAGGATTAGAGGGGGAAGAACAATCAGTTTAATCATGTGCTGAGAAAGCATGTGTGAGGAAGTAAAGGAAGTGTTTAAGCTATTATTTAAAGTGGGTAAACTGTGGTGGTCAATTATATGTTTGATGGTTTTGGCCAATCCTATTTACACCCGGACTGGTGCATAGTGATTTATTACCACTCAAGTCTCCTATTAGGCAAAAAGAGGCATTGGCACTTGTAAAATAATTTCCTCAAGATATTTTTTTGTGATATATCAATTATAGATGGGAAGTGAAATGAGAAAACCATGAGGAGAGACCTTACAGCCAACTTGTTTATCACTACTGCTACACCTCCATACACTGATCAAGCTCCAATTCTGTTTTTGCAGTACACACCGTAATTTTGAATTTCAGAATCATCAACAAGTTTAAATCATGTCTCCTGTTAACCCAGGAAAATCAGCTCATATTTATAGATAAGGAGCTGAATACCATCAACATTCTTTCTAAATCCTTCATAGTTCCACTGTATTATCTTATTTAATAATTTGATTTGGAAGAACCTTTGGCAAATTTCAAAAGGGAAGCTGATTTATGATTTTAGATTTCTCCTTTTTTTTTTTTTTACATGGATTTTCCAAAATAAGTGACTTCTAAGAATAACTCAAAGATCAAGTATTGTGCTGTTTTTTCTTCAATGTCCATTTGGTCTTTACACAGCATTCAAAGGGACTTATACTGGTGCATTTTCCGATAGAGGAGCAAAAGACTCAACTGGAGGAACAGTGATCTCTATGCTCCTACAAAGGTTTTGTTAGTTAGTGCTTAAGCATATGGAAGCCAGTATGCATTTAGCATGCAGTGGTAATACACATTTTCTTGCTTCTTGATGTATGATATTTAGTTCTGTTTTATGTTGCAGTATAGCACTTGTAGAGCCACATTTCAATTTTCAAAAGTTAGCAAAACATTTAAAAGAAAAAAGCAAATTGCTATATTCAAGTCAGAAGGCCGCAAAATGAAAAGATTTTCCACACAAGTGAAGGAAACACACCTAAAATTATTAGCCCACAGTTATCATTCAGCAGGAATTTTCAATTTGGAAGTTTATCACTGCTGACTTACATCCAAACCCAGAGAGCACTTGTGAGTGGTACTTTTCAATTTGGTTACCCCAAAAAGTGCTCAATAGCTTTTCTTACTTCTAAGTTCTTAAATAAACAGACTTGTCTATTTAAACATTTACCAAAAGAAAGCCTCTATATATATATATATATATATATACACACAAATGATTCGAACTCTACTTTTATATCACTTGGCATGCATTGATTGAAATTGTTTAAATCTGTCTTTCCTGTGACAGCAATCACTCATTCACCTTTAATATCTTTGCTACTTTTTTTTTTTTTAAAAGAAATCCCACATGATTCCAGGTTTTGCAGAAGAGGATGTCCAGCATTGTACTCTCCAGGATCTCCATACTGGCATTAAGAGCAAGTTGCATTCCATCTGATATGTGCCTGTGTGTGTGTGTATTTTTAATTAGGAAAGGTCACCACAATGGGATATAGGTTGGATTCACTTTGCTTACTACCATCTGTAGCAATTAAAAATTCTATATTTTTTGGAATCATCCATACTTCTCTCTCTATCTCTGCAACTTCAACTAACAATACTGCTATTTTTGTTCTTCCATGATTGTATTTTTGTTGTTATTTCACTATCAGAAAGCAAACTTCTGACCAATCAGCAATTTAGCATTTCGCATTATTAGCAAAACTGAGAGGAATTTTATAAATATTATAAATGAAGTGAAAAACAATGCTATACCTACACTTGCATTTATTTATATGGTTGTTTTTATGGTTGTATCATCTTTCCTGCCATCGTAAATTAAAAGTATTACATCTACTTATAGGTAGTATGAATCAGAGCTATAATGCTCAATGCATTCTACGTTGATACTAATATTTGTAAAATAATAAGAGGAGTTTACCTCGATATAGTACGTAGAACACTTCTGTATGATACAATCCAGAAATTAAAACAAAAAACTTATATTAGAGTAAAAAATAATTAAAAACCAATTTAACACAATTAAAAATATTAAAAAGAATCTAACGAAAATATTCAAAATGATTTTCCTTACTGAAGCTGACAACGCTTTTCGACCGTATGTCATGATTACAGGAATGAAAATTACCGAATAGGGTTGAACGTGAAACTTAAATAGTGATTATTTGTCTTCGCGCATGCACGTAAAGGTAAACGCATCGGAGATCAAATATGGCTGACAAACATTGACAGAATTCCCGTGTAATTTAATTTCTAAGGTTTCTGCAATTAATAGTTGCATATAATTACGTTGGACTTCAAGTATTTTGGCCTCGTTAAATAAAAAAGTATTTTTTCGTTAATGGTATGAAAGGCTAATTCTGGCACTGCTGAATGAGAAGCACGAACTGAGGCTTCATGTTGATTTACACGAATATTCAGAGAAAAACACGTCGAACCTTGGTAAGACGAGTCGCAATCACTGCAAGAAATGTTGTATACCAGGTCATTAATTTGTGTTGCGAACGCGAGAGACAAGGTACAAACAAAATTTTTGGATTACCAATGGGTTTGAGCCTGAGAGGCTTAATGTCAGAGATCTATCTCTCAACGATTGAGCATATACATTTGACACCTTTTCGACCCCGTTCCACATACTATGGGAGGTATTTAGACGATGTTCTAGTTATTACTGATAGTAGTACTATCCAAGACATTTTACATTCATTTAATAATATTCATTCTAGACTCAAATTTACATTGGAAAGGAAGGATACGGATACAAAGTCATTAAACTTTCTAAATATCAAGCGTACTCGGGACTCGAATAAAATACAATTTAGAATCTATCGAAAACCTACAAACACCGGTATGCTTCTACATTATAACAGCTATCACCCATTCACCTACAAAAGATCGATTATCTAAATATTCAACGACGGAATCTGCTTTGTGCTGAGAAATACAAATATTAACTAGCAGATTCTTAAACAAGGGTTATCCCCTTGCCACAATAAACTGAATTAAGGTACAGGCTAAGGATAGGATACAAAATACTACACCAACCAACAATAGCAATACCAAAAAATACTTTATTTCTGTCCCATATTTTGAACAGTGGCACAAACAGCTTAATAGATTCTTTAAAGATACAGAATTTAAAATTGTGGCCAGGCCAATACTGTAATTACACACTATACTAAACAATTGCTCGGTTCTTTCCACATTCGCAACACAAATTAATGACCTGGTATACATTTCTTGCGGTGATTGCGACTCGTCTTACCAAGGTTTGACGCATTTTTATACTAATTATACACGACTATTAATTGCAGAAAGTGTAGAAATTAAATTACACTAGAATTCTGTCAATGTTTGTCGGCCATATTTGATCTCCGATGCATGAACCTTTACGTGCATGCGCGAAAACAAATAATCA
Source organism: Mastigoproctus giganteus (assembly GCF_048544385.1). Classification (NCBI taxonomy): domain Eukaryota; kingdom Metazoa; phylum Arthropoda; class Arachnida; order Uropygi; family Thelyphonidae; genus Mastigoproctus; species Mastigoproctus giganteus. Next base: position 51,292,372 of record NC_143588.1, read on the forward strand.
CTATTTAAGTTTCAAGTTCAACCCTATTGAGTAATTTTCATTCCTGTGATCACGACATATGGTCGAAAAATGTTGTCAGCTTCAGGAAGGAAAATCGTTTTGAATATTTTCGTTAGATTCTTTTTAATATTTTTAATTGTGTTAAATTGATTTTAATTTTGTTAAATTGGTTTTTAATTATTTTTTACTCTAAGGTAAGTTTTTCATTTTAATTTCTGGAGAGTATCATATGGAAGTGTTCTTTGTACTATATTGAGGTAAACTCCTCTTATTATTTTACAAATCTACTTATAGGATACAAAGTAAATGTACCACCTTTTTCTGATTTTACAGTATGTGGAAACTTTGTATGTCTTCTGAAATTTTAGGTCGTATTTCTTTGGAATTTTAATGAAAGACATTGTTAGTTCCCTTTTGATTGAACAAAAGACAACAATAATAAAAAAAAAAAAAAAAAAAATTACAACAAAATGCATGCCATGGTTACACGTAACAGTGAAGAATGTTAAGCATTTCCACGTTTCAAATTTCACATACTGGTCAAATCTTTAACAAATAAGCAGAATCTTATAGAATGTTTAAAAAATAAAGAATTTAACAGTGAATTGGTAGTTTTTACATTTGTTTGTGGAAAAGACAAAGGAAAAAACATGTTATTAAGTGAGATAGAGAAAAGGGATCAAAGGATGTCAAAACGATAGATCCTCCATTGTAAAAGGAGAATCTGGTTCTCTACTGTAAGTAGGGAGTGAATATACTTTTGATACCTGAAACATCTTACTAGGTTTGGTATGTATATTTACACTGGACAATGTATATGTTCGGCTTTTGCACTAGATGGCAGCTGAGGTTCATCAAAGTTGAGTGTAGGTAGCCTTTGGTTTACGACAGTTTGTTTGCAACAATTCAAAATAACAACAGTTTTGAAACCATATGGCCAAAAAATATCAAAAAACTATCAAAAATGCACAACTATAAATTCCAGAAATGATGTAAAGAAACAGCACAGTCAATCAGAGATGAGAGCTATCCCCACCTACCATCTAAGCCAATCAGGGATGAGGAGGCTGGAGAGGAACACAAAGTTCACTTGTTGGTGTACTATTGTTGGGCCACTATTCTACAGTGTCAATTTATGAGTTTAATTAAAAATGTTGATTAAATTAATAAAATAAGAGTCACCATGTCTAGTAAGAGAAGTGCAGTAAAACCAAGTGAATGTGAAAATGTTGCTAAAAAGACATGTAGACCTATCACATTGGAAAAAAAGATGTAATTCGTAGAATGGAAGATGATCTGACATGTAATGTTGTGTGTAGCAGTATGAAACTACCTCCATTTACTGTGAGTATCATAATGAAAAATGCAGGTAAAATGACAGTCAATGCAACATGCAAAGACAGTAAGTGCGATGCAAATGAGTTATAGCAGAAGTAAACTTTTAGAAAAAAAAATGGAAAAATGATTGTCATTGTGGGTGGATGACTTAAATAAAAAAAAAAATTCCATTGATTCAATCTGTTATTACTGACAAGGCAAAATCTATTTTTGGAGATATTAAGAAAAAAGGGGGCAGTGATGAGACATGTTCAGGTAGCAAGGGTGAAATTAAGTGACAAGGCAGCAAGTACAGATGCTGAGGCAGCTGCAGTATTTCTTGCAGAGTTTCAAGCCATTGCAGAGGAGGATAATTATACTTCTGATCTCATTTTTAATGTTGACAAGACTCGGCTTTAATAGAAGAAATTGCCCACGAAGAGCAGTCTGCACCAGATTTCAAGGCTGAAATAGAGAAGTTAATGCTTCTCTGCTGGATGCAAATGTCTCTGACATTTTAAAATTAAAACCAATGTTGGTGTACCATTCACAGACACCACGCTTTCTTAAAGGTCTGAAAGCCATGCTGCCAGGTTACTGGCAGCGTGGAACAGGAGAGCTTGGGTGACACAAGAAACCTGCTTGGATTGGTACACAAACTAGTTCTGCCCTACTGTGCTCTGCTTTTGTCAAGAGAATGAGTTACCAGTCAAGGCTCTTCTTTTCTTGGACAATGCACTTGGTCATCCTGAAAACCTTGATGAACTTCATGTAAACAGCATGTCAATGCTGTTTACATGCCACCAAACACCACTTCAATTTTGCAACCAATTGACCAGGGGACATGGTGAGTTTTGGTCAGGTCAGACAAAACTCTCAAAGATTATTGGCACTCATTCAACATTTTGAAGGGTGTTAATAACATTAATGCAGCTTGGGAGGAGGTGGCAGTGAACTGTTTGAATAGAGTATGGAGAAAATTCTCCAACAATTTATACACGACTTCAGAGGATTAGAAAGAGGAACCCTAACAGTCAACACTGCATTCTTTCTTCAAAAAAAGGGAAGATCCTCAACCAAGGTCTTCATCAGAGAAGTAAAATCCCTGCATTACACCACTTTTAAAAAAGATCAATGCAGGGGCCTTACACTAGTGCTTACAAAAACTTTCAGGCTGGGCTTTGAACATATCAAAGTAAATGTACAAAATTTTTATTTTTTCATTTAATTAAATTTAGTTTGGTTATTTTATATTGTATTATATTAATTGATTTATATTCATAAAAATACTGCTTTTAGTTCCATAGCATTCATTCCAGAGCTTTAAATGTAATATTATATTACTTAAATCAATTTTGAGAGGGGCCTGGAACATAACTCATTGACTTACATTATACAATTAGGTTCATTTTACACAGATTTTTTTTTGCGACATTTCTTCAGGAATGAAACCCTGCTGTAACCCAAGGGCTGCCCGTACATTAGGTGCTTGGTGAGAATAATATTTCAATGGTTTCCGATGGAAATTCATTTGACTCCTGCTACCTTGTCTTTGTATTCTTTAATTCTGATTTCTTCTTCTGGAATGTGAATTTAGGGTTGTTGTACCCTCAAAAAGTCACAGCTTTTAGTAAGATCACCAAATGTCTTTATTAACTTAAATCAGCAATTGGATGCAAAAAAAATTTTTTTTTTTCATATTTGGATTTCAGTAAACTTTTGATACTGTTTCACATTATAGACTGCTATACAAATTACAGCAGTGTGGCATTAAGAGCAAGTTACTGCTATGGATAAAGGGATGGAAAGTGGGGGAAAACAGAGAGTTGTTGTTAATGGCCACTGTTGTTCATGGACGAATGTTATCAGTGAAGACTTCCAGGGTTCAGTGCTGGGCCATTTTTATTTTCTTATTTATTAATGATACTGATGAAGGTATCTTCTTCTTCTTTGTCCTCGCCTTCTTCCCACATTCATGTGGGTTCGGAATTCCCTTCCTTAATTCTCTTCCTCCATTCCTTTCTAACCAGGGCTTCCTCTCTCCTCCATCCTCTCTCTTTCAAATCCTCTGCCACCTTGTCCTTTCATCTCAGCTTAGGTCTCCCCCTCTTCCTCTTCCCTATCACCTCCAGCTTTTCACACCTCTTCCCTACATCCTCCTCACTTCTTCATTCCACATGACCAAGCCACCTCAACCTAGATTCCTGTATTTTTTTACTCAGATGCCCACCTTAACCGTACCTCTAATGTAGTCATTTCTTAACCTGTCCTTCCTCGTCACACCATACATCCATCTCAGCCACTTCCATCTCTGCCACTCATTAATGATACTGATGAAGGTATATCAGACTTAATGTCTAAGTCTGCAGATGATATGGAGGTTGGCAGGGTGATTAATGACAGTAATGGTGGTATCCTACTGCAATAGTATCTAGAAAAATTAGACACTTGGGTTGAGAAATGACAATTAAGGTTTAACCTTGATAATTGCAAAGTACTGCATTTCTGTAACAGTAATTCCAGATTAACATAACAACTGTGTGATACTACACTCAGAGTAGTGGAGAATGAAAAAGACCAGAGTTAATTAAGTGAGACAATTGTGCAGTATGATATGAAGTTTTCTGAGCAGTACAAGCAGGCAGCCAGGACTCTCTAATAGGTTTTTATTAATGATATGCAGGAATTTTGCTAGCAGTTATAAGGAGGTGATTATCCCTTTGTATTAATGCAATAGTCAGGCCATGCCTTGAGTACCGTGTACAGAGAAGGGCAACAAGATTGGTGAGGGGAATGAACGGGAGCTCTTACCAAGGAAGGCTTAAGTTCGACAAATTGCAGCATCTAGAGACAAGGCACCTGTGAGGTCATCTGACTGAAGTGTTAAAGACTTTGAATGGATTGAGCAAGCTCAATGCTCATGGGATTCTTACTCAGATTATGCAAATGAAGGGACACAAATTCAAACCGAAGAAGGATGACTGCACAATAATGTGTGGAAGTTCGTCTTTAGTAGTAGCAGTAGTAAAGGCATGTGCTACAAGAGAGCAAGCTTATGTAGCATCAGCAAAAAAAAAAAAAAAAAAACCCATTTCACACATCCATTCCCTCTAAAAGGTCCAGTTCCTCCTTGAATTTATTTAAGCTATCAACTTCTGTAAAAGTTAGTGCAAATGCATCATATTAGTACACAGCTAAACTCTGAATTAGAAAATTTTTTGCAAAGGCCACATCGTTTAAGTTATATCTCATATTGTGAATACCTTCACATTGAGTTGCCATGATATCGCACTACTTTGAATAAGTAACGCTTCACCAAAAATAGAAGACTGTTGTTACTTATTCTTAGTGGATACCACCACCACCCAGACAGCACCGTTTCAGGGCTACTTGGCCCTTCTTTGGTGGGTGGGTGGGTGGGTAGGTACCCTAGTGATGTTATGATGGCAAAAGAGTTATGAAATATAACTCGAAGTATTCACAATATGAGATATAACTTAAACAATCCTGCCTTTGCAAAAAATTTGCCAAATCAGAGTTTATCTGTGTACTAACATGATGCATTTGAACTAACTTGTACATAGTCATTCTCTTGCAGCCTGTGGCATAAGATCTTAATGCCTTTTTAGCTATCAACTTCCATAACATCAGATGGAAGTTCTCTCCAGCATTCAACTGCCTGCTGGCGAAAGGCTAATTTCCTCATCTAATTTCCTCCTCTTACAACTATTTTTCCTCAATTAGAATTTATGCCCCTTCAGGTTCATAATCTGCACAAGAGGAAGAATCCCATCAGAACTGAGCCTGTTCAACCCATTCAAGGCCTTATACAACTGAATCTGATCATCTTGCAGGTGCCTAGTCTCCAGATGATGCAATTTGCAGAATTTAAGCCTTTCTTGGTAAGAGGACCCCTTCATTCTCCTCAGGAACATTGTTGGCCATCTCTGTAGTCTTTCTAGCAACTCTATGTCCTTCCTAAAATGAGGCCTCCAGATCAGTACATAGTAGACCATTGCATTACACAAATGGATAATCACCTCCCCATCCCTGCTAGCAAAATTCCTGTATATCATTGACAAAAAACCATGAGATTCCTGGAAGCCGGTTTGCACTGCCAGAGAACATCATATCATATTGCACAATTAACCCAGGTCTTTTTCATTCTCCACTACCCTGGGTGTAGTATAACACAGTTGGTATGTTAATCTGGAATTCCTGCTACTCAAATGTTAAACCTTAATTGCCATTTCTCAAACCCAAATGGTCAACATTTCTAGATCCTGTTGCAGAAGCACACTGCCATTACTATCATTAACAACCCTGCTGATCTTTGTATCACCTGCATACTTGGACATTAAGCCTGATACACCTTCATCAATATCACTGATAAATATACAAAACAACAGTGGGCCCAACACGGAATCCTGAAGGACTCCACTAATAACATTAGTCCACAAAAAGCAGCATCCACTGATAACCCTCTCTTCTCCCCCTCAACCACCCTTTTATCCATTGTAGCAACTTGCTCTTAATACCATACTGCTCCAATCTGTATAGTAGTTTTCCATGGGCAACAGTATCAAAAGCTTTTCTGAAATCCAAGTATATGTGTTGTTTGGTTTTTTTAGGAGCATTAGCAACTAAGGCCATATTGCTCCGGGGATATGCGGTGGTCATTCCCTGACCTTTCCGCATTCTCCGTATTTGGTGAGCACGGGCTCGAACCCCGGCCTAATCAAGAAGCGTGTGCTAGGCACTGCTGCTCCTGCCCACCTGGCTACGGAGACGCCTTCCAAGTATATGATATCAAAATTATTTTTTGCATCCAGTTCCCCTGTAACCACATCATAGTATCCAATCAAATTTGTCAGACAAGACTTTTCCTTAACAAATCCATGCTGTGTCTGAATTTTTACTTCAGTCTTGTCTAGATGATCCTGCAATGCTACTTTAACCAGGGACTCTATTACTTTCTCCGTAACAGAAGTTAACCGAAAAGGTCTGTAATTACTCGTGTCACCCTTTGATCCCACTTTGTGAATTGGGGATACATTTGGACATCTCCAGTCCATGGGGACTTCCCTTGAGTCCAAGGATGCTCTCATAATTATGGCTAAGGGTGTGTTTACTTCCTTTGCCGCCTCCTTTATAACTGGATAGACCCCATCAACCCCGGGTGCCTTTCTTATGTTTAACTTCATCAATTTCTCCTCCACTTTGCTCTCAATTATTACAAAATCACTTAGCTCCCTGCCAGAGTTTGATAACCTTCTTGCCTTCCCTTCCTTTCCCTGAATATTCATTCATGTGTGAATGTAGATGCAAAATATTCATTTAGTTTGTCAGCTATCTGAACAGGATCATCAACAGTCGAACCATCGATATCAAGTGGACCAATCTGATTCGTCCCCTTCCTTATAGATTTTATATAATCCTTGTTGCCTTTCCTAGCAGCCTTTTCCAATGATTTCTCGTAATCTGCATTTGCTTGCCTCCTTTGTGAATTGATTACAAACCACACAGGCTTCTGTGTCGCCTGATAATTTATATGCGCCCCCTGCAATTTTCTTCTCTGCCACAAGTCTCATTAGGTCTTCTGACATCTATTTAGGCCTAAACCTTGAACAGCATCTCTTAATCGGTATGAAACTTAGAAGCTTCCATGATTAATTCCTTTTATACTTCCCATTTAGAATTTGCTGTTGGTAATATCATCAGTTGGTCCCACTGTATAGAAGTAAAAAACTGTGTAAAAAACCTGCCTCTTGTGTCCATTACAATGGATGGTGGCCATTAAAGTCACTGAGAAGGCAAATTGGTGTTGGCAGAGTAATGAGATTGTCCAATTCTGAATGGGGAAATGGTATTGAAGGTGGAATATAAATAGAGACAAGAGTAACTGAAATACTACAATACAAACTGCCACAGCTTCTTGGGTGGTTCGTATTTGGATGTGCTTGGACAGTGTGCTAGAATTGATAAGTATAGCTACATCTCCATGGGCAGAATACTCTGAGCTTCTATCTCATCTGTACACAGTATAATTTGATAATTTTGGCGAGACTTGGGTTGACAAGAACGTTTCCTGCAGGCTTATACCTATGGGATTCAACTGAGCAATTAAATCCCTTAAATTATCAGAATGACTGCTTAGTCCTCTGCAGTTCCACTGTATGATGTTAAGCATTATTGGGGTTTAGCTGAGGATGATTCATCTGACTGTTTCTTGTGAGTGGGGCATTTTTAAGGTCTTTTTTTTGGGAATGTGGGGCATCCGGTATCAATAGTGTTATTGGCATGAAGTTCTATGAAGGGTTTCTCATAATCTGGGCATTCATCCACTTCCATGCTGTCAGTGGGTTGTTCACTTTTCTTATATTCCTTAGTAGTGGAAGTATCAGTTGATATACTAATTAAGGTGTTAGGGGCTTCACTGGTTTTGGTTTTGGCAATATCTTTTCCAGTGGTTGATAAAGTTGCTTTAACCCAGTTAGCTAGAGAGGTGTTGAGTGGTATTGACACGTTCGAACTGCAATTGAATGATGACTTCGGGTGCGAGATGCACAAGATGGATTAGGCATGGTCAACATAATTTGTCTGCATGCCTCGGGATATGAGACTTTATATGTTCAATTTTGTACTTTTTTTTAAATAGCCAGCTTTTACTGCGGATGGCAAATCAGGAGTGCTGAAAGTTAAAACGATGGATCATGTTGCTGTAAGACTTCCATCTTTTTTAGTCATTATTCGTCTCGCACTAATTACCTTTTGATTCCTAAGTTCTTCAACTAATTCATCCTCAAATGCTGTAAGAAAGTCCCATTCTGCGATGATGCTTTTTGATGAATTTAAGGTATTGTGGGGAGTAACAGATACTGGCAATTCACCAAATGTCGTTTTCTTTAACAGCCACTCAGAATATTTGGAGGTGGCTGTTTCAATGAGGAGATCTCTGGATTGCATTCTCTTCACCATTTTTGGTGACCCAGAAATAGTTTCCAAATGTTTTTAGATCATAAATGGCGATAACTTGCCCACGGGCTGGGTGGGGGGGGAGAGAGAGAGAGAGAGAGAGAGAGAGTGTGTGTGTGTGTGTGTGTGTAACCAGAAAGTTAAGTATGTCAAGAGACTGTTCTTTTCTTCGAAGCCTTTTAGGGTGACTAGATTCGTTATATGAGATTTTGGTCTTGAGTTTGAACTTGAACTTTCCACCATTAGAGCTGCTCTAATGGTGGAAAAGTGTTAGATCCATGATGGCTCTTAACACTTTTGGCTCCGGGGGTTTGTCTTTACTACTCAGATTACCGGCCCTGCCACAGGGAGGCAGGAGCAGTGCCACGAGATGAACAAGCAGCTGTTAGTGATAAAGGAAAAAGAAACTGAAAGGTGACTTCCCTTTCTGGGCCTTTGCCTACTTCTTGTAGAGCGAAAGCTGTTGCAATATAAAATAAATACAGAAATAAACAGAATCTGTAATGGCAAAAGCTCTTTGGATAGTTCGCTTTGATAATAGCTGAGATTGCTTAGTTATGGAAAGCTTGGCACCCGGGGCTGCAAAGACAGCAGAAATGGTAAATCATGGTGATACAATTTACGTAAAGTTGTTAATTTTTAATTACATATTATTACCCATTAATTTGATTATACATTATTACACATCAATTTAATTACACATTTCTTATTTGTTTATTCTTGAATTAGTTAACAAATGACTATTAGCAACCATAAGGTAAAGAATTAAGTTTTAATAGTTTTAAATAATTTGATTTCTAAGATTAATAATAAATCAAGGAACATTAAGTAGGACAGCTTTAAGAAAACATTAAATGAATATATATTCAAATTCATGGGTAACAATGTGTAATTAAAATTAACAGCTTCGTGTAAATCATATCACCATAATTCACCAGTTCTGCTGTCTGTAAAGACAGCAGAACTGGAAAATTTTACATGTATGCTTGATGAAATGCCCATAACAGCAACAATGCTATGGGATAAAACCATGAAACATCTGAGAATAATTTCTTTAAAAAATTAAAGGCAGATTACAATCCATGCAGGTTTAAGTGCTCATTATTTCACCAATTTCCAGATGTAGTTTTATTGATAAGATAACAAAATTAGAATTCTTACCCATTCAACACATTGTATTGACATTATTTTGCTTAAGAAAAGAAACCATTAAAATTAAACATCCTATTTTGAACTTAATTGAACCATCATAATTTCACTTATTTAAAGCAAGAGGAAGGACCACACAAATATTATGCCATTGTTAGTAACCTTCTGTAATGGTGAATTTAAGAGATATTAAAATTCTAAGCAAATGACATTTTAGCAAGACAAGGTCAAGGAATGAAATTTTTAACAGTACAAGAGTACTGTAGGTTCATGTCACACGTATTCTATTTATTTAAATTAATTATCCCTTACTATTAGTAAGGAAATTTTTGGAAGCGCAAAACTTATTACCCTCCTTCCTCATCTCAAAAGTGTGCAACCTATCAATCTCCTATTTATAGTATTGTTTCCACCACAGGACACAGTACTATAAATAAGAGAGTAAGTTGTGAAAACATGAATTAATTTCAAGAGGAATACAGTGATTACTCCAAATTAAAAATATCAAAATATGTGATGTATAACTGGTTATAACTGACATGAAAATTTAAATCAGTTCACAATGCAAAATAACTTTTACTTCAAAATACAAACTTGGTAAAAATTTTCATTTTTCTGCAGTGATATCTTCATCCTGCTAATTGCAAAACTGACATCCTGTTTTCTTTGTACAGAAGAACTGCTACTGGTGAGAATTTTTGGGAATGCATTAACTTACTGTTGTTCCGTGGATAGGTCCTATTTATGTTAATTTTTATTTCATTTTAATAAAGTTTTGAATGCAGAAGTATAAATCTTTCTCTAAAATGCAGCTTTGATGTTTCTGTTAAGAAACATCAAAGCATAACAACAAAAAATTTATTTCAACAACTTACTTGGAAAGTGGAGGATCCAAGCAATTAATATGAAAGGTTTTTGGACAAGAATCGCATTCCAGAAGCTTTCCATTCTTTCCACATAAAACACACACTTTTTCTCCTGTAGCCTATGTCAAAGAACACCAGGTAATCAATGATTATTATTCTTTTTAAACAGAAAAATAAGAATAAAATGGGAATAAAGGCCATTAGAAAAAGAAATTATCAATTTTTTAAGCCTATGGTGTAAACAAAGATAAATAAGCTTTCCAAAGCTATATTTTACTAAAGAAATCTTAATTTCATATTTGATTAAATATATGCAGAATATTTGGTGCTACAGTATGAGAATACACTACAGCGTGTGGTCAAATAATTTTCATCACTGGGCAAAATATCATCAGCTTGCTTAATGGAGCATTGAGGGAACCAAAACCACATTGGGCCTACAGAGCAGCAAAGTCCAGCCTCGCTCCATCTCTTATCTAATGCAGTGGGATTCATGCCTTTTGAGTTTATAATGGGAACCATGGTGAGATCCAAAATTCTTTAGTTTGAAAGCATAGCTTTAAGAAATTTTGTAGGCTGGCTGCTAGACAGACTACCAGACAGAATACATTGCTCCCACTTCTTGCTCTCAGTGCTGTATGTTAGGTACCCTCCCATCCCCCTCAGTTCTGTGCTCACCAACTTCATATCAGTCTTAGGACCAAAAAATCATATTGATAAATTCCAAAACAATTCTTGCAGTGAATGCTCAAGTAAACAGACTAAACAGCAACATGACTGCTAGCTGGTTTCTATCGATCATGCCAGTGAGTTAGGGCACTAGGAATATGCATAGTTAGCAGAATTAATAAAAGGGCAGTGTAACTGCTAATTGCAGCATGTAAGGAAATTTTCTTTATATCACAAGTATCATTAATTTACTTATATTTTTTTTTTTGAATATAAACTGCTATTGTTGTCATTCTTTTCGCAACCCCCCCCCCCCCAATGAATCTCTGCATGGGAACTGTTTTAGAGGACATTCGGAGACTGGAGAGATTTTCAGTAGTGTGCGCACGTGGTTTCACTGTTGAGGCAATGTTATGTTACTGAATTAGGTTTCTTCACACCACTTTTGCTTCATATATATAAATGCATTATGAATAATCAAACTAATGAAACAAACTAATCTTAAATAGAAAAAACCCTCTAGAAGGAGAAGATTTGAAAGGCGTCACAGTTTGGGGGGGTGAGGAAGAAAAGCAAGAAGGTGAAGTTGGATGATAGGAAGGTGCTCATCCTCCACATAGAAGTGGGGGGGGGGGTCATCTGACAAGAAAAGTAAAAGATTTGTGGTAGGGTCCACCAGGTGAAAAGTAGGGGTTGGAATTTGGGGAGGAGAGTAGAGATAATTTGGGAACAAAACATAGGGTGTGGGTTCCTAATTGGGGGAGGGGGGGAGATCACACCAAGGACAGTGTTTCCCTACATGAATAATCCGACAATGGCCAGACCAGCTGTAGTCTTTGTCAGTAATGCAGGGAGGGGAGTTTCCACATAGGTTGCCCCCACTGCCAGTCCTCCTTGGAGGAGGCTTGCCAGAACAACACACTAACCATTTATCCTCTAAAGTATACAGCTATCACACTAACAATTGCGCAGTAATCACTCACTGATTTACCCATTTACCACATTCAGACAGGACACAAGTGCACCTAATTGAAGGACATCTACCAAGACATCACTTTTTATTTATTTTTGATAAAAATAGTGTATTCACACAGTCACTGCATAGTTTACATGGTGACCAAGCCTTACCCTTTCATATGTACAGCTTTACCTGAGATGACACAGAATATAATATATATTAATAATAATGATGATAAGATGTTTGTTTGTTCATTATTTGGTTTTTCAGGAGCATTACAACTAAGGCAATATTGCTCCAGGGATATACAGTGGTCATTCCCTGACCTTTCTGCATCCTCTGCATTTGATGGTCACAGGCTCAATCCCTGGTCTAATCAAGAAGTGTGTGCTATGCACTGCTGCTCCTGCCCACCTGGCTACGGACGAGTCCATGATAAGATGTAGTGAAAAAATGGAACATCTAATGAAGAACTAAGAAATTAATAATAAACAGCCACTCCCCAAATTAGGGAACGGTGGCGTTCGGCGGAACTCTACTAAGACTGACAAAAAATTCCCTCAGCCCTGGAGAGAATATCTAAGGTTCAAGGGGTAGAATTTTTCTCAGCCTGGTCTGTGCTTGTTAACAGGAGAGACTGCTTCTACAGGGATGTGATACACTTAAATAGAAAGGGTGCAAGAATATTTGCTGATGCTATCAAGGCAGTGTTAAGTGGGTCAGAAAACTGCTAGCTTGGGGGGATACACAGATTAATAGATTAGCAGTAGTTGCTGGCAGAGGTGAAAGTGATTCTTGCACTGCTTCTACTGGAATGAGCAGCAGCAGCAGCAGCTTGGAAAACAAGATGCAGGGGATTTCAGAGACTGCTGGGAGTCATTGCGGTACAAGTATATACATGGGTTGTGTCAAGGTAGCTAAGAATAGGAACAGGTGCATGTACACCAATGCTAGGGTTTGTAAATAAATTTGATGAATTTGAGGTGTTGCTCAAAACATCAAAGGCAGATAGATATTGTTGGGATATCAGAGACGAGTGTCACACATATAAAAGGAATGCAGAACTGGAATTTGGGGAGTACAATGAGTACAGGAAGGATGGACAGAGCAGGAAGGGAGGAGGGGTTATGCTATTACTTAAGAAATGCAAAATCCAAGGAAGTGCACCAGTCAACATCACTGGACAGGGCAGTGTCGAGTAAGTTTGGTGTGACATAAGCATTGGGAGATCAAAATTGAGAGTAGGAGTGTGTTATAGGTCTAATGACTCTGATGGGTGTGTGTGTGGTATGGGTGTTTATTGGCGCATTAGCTGCTATGGCTATAGTGCGCCTATTCGTAGGAATATTAAAAAATAATCCAGTTTAAATTAGTTTCAGTTCTGTAGCCTATTTATAAAAGATGATACACTCCAATTTGTTTTAAAAAGCAGAAAAGTTTGTTAACATTTGCGTCCTCTCCAATGATATGTTGTAATGTCAATCTTTCTGAACGATTAGCCAGATTTTGAAGTATTGCAGCTCGATGTTGTTGATACTGCGGACAGTCAATCAGAATGTGTTTGACTGTTAGATGTTCTAAGCAGTATGGACACTGAGGAGGATCATCGCCCATTAGTAGATGGAGGTGAGTCAGATGGGTGTGTCCTATTCTCATTCGTGTGAGTACCACTTCTTCCCGCCGCACTGTCTGATTGCTGGAATGCCAGAACTTTGGGTTTTGTTTCAGCTGGAAAAGTTTGTTAGTCGTTTGGTTATGCCATAATTCTGTCCACTGTGCATGACATGCTGCTTGAATTAAGATATTATAATCGGGCGCTGGAATAGGGACAGAAGTTAGGTCTGAACTTGGACTTTTGGCAGATGTATCAGCCACTTCATTCCCTTTTATGCCTGAATGTGCTGGAATCCAGCAAAACTTCACTAGTTGTTGACGATCATAAATCTGCAATAACAAACTCCTGATTTTCATTACAATATGGTGATTCTTTTGAGATGTATTCTGCATTGCTTTGATTGAGCTGAGAGAGTCAGTATAAACTATATATTTTGCAGATGGATGTAAATTCAAATTTTCTAGAGCTAACTGTATTGCATACAGTTCTGCTGAAAAGTTGCTATACTCAGGTGGAAGAGAAGCTGATATGATAGCAGAGGGAAACACTGCTGCTGCTCCAACAGTTGACAGAGATTTGGAACCATCCGTATATATCGGTAAGAAGTCGGCATAAGTTTGAATATGGCTAGCATGGAGTTGTTGCACAGTCACTGCCGGCAGGCAATTCTTTCCCCATTGAAGAAAATAGGTATCAGAGGTCAGTTGAGGAAAGGTGGTCCATGGTGGATGAGAGTAATTCTTTATCTGTTGCATATTGTAGAGAGGAACATTCCAGTTCTGCGATATTTCAAGGAGCCGTAGGCCAGCCGGTTGGATTTTACTTGGTTTATTTCTATAGAGATTAACTAGTGGTTGATTAAAAAGGTATGGCTGAATAGGATGCAAAGGGCAAGTCTGTATTTTGGCTGCATATTTTAGTAGTAACATTTTTCTACGAAGATGCAAAGGGGGCTCATTAGCTTCAATGTATAGACTCTGAGTTGGAGATGTCCTGTATGCACCAATTGCAATCCGCAATGCATTATGTTGAATAGGATCCAGCCAGCGTAGCACACTCCTTCGGGCAGAATCATAAACTGGAGAACCATAGTCTAAACGGGATCTAATCAGTGCTCTATATAAGAGCAGCAAAGTTGTACGATCTGCTCCCCAACAGAGGGCAGATAAAGCTCTTAGCATGTTGATCTTTTTGAGACAGGCAGTACGTATTAATTTAACATGATCTAAGAAGTTGAGCTTACTGTCCAGGATTAGTCCCAAGAATTTCATATTGCTGGCAATCAGAATGGTGGAATTTGAAATCCGAAGTTCAGGATCTGCATGCAATTTGCGTTGACAGAAAAAGTGGATCGCAACCGTTTTCTCTGGGGAAAGACGATATCCATTGAGCTCAGCCCACTTTTGAACTTTATTGACGGACATCTGCAATTGCCTTTCGACAGATCTCATGTTCTGAGAATGGCAAGAAATAGCGAGATCGTCAGCGTAAAGGTAAGCCTCTACAGTATTTGGGAGTACTTTTGTAACGGAATCAATTTTAAGGGCAAACAAGGTTGCACTCAAAACTGATCCTTGTGGTACTCCTTCTTCCTGCGAGAATGTAGCAGAAAGGGAATTTTGATATCTCACCTGGAAAGATCGGCTCTTGAGGAAGTTCCTAATAAATATGGGTAGGTTGCCTCGTAGACCAAGATTATATAGGTCACTGAGAATGCCATACCGCCAGGTAGTATCAAATGCCTTCTCTATATCAATGGAGACCATGACAAGGTGTTCGTTTTTCACAAAGGCATTGCGAATTTCAGATTCCGCCTTGATCATCAAATCTAGGGATGACCTGTTTTTACGAAAGCCATGTTGACAATTACTCAGTAGATGTTGAGTTTCAATGATCCAAGTGAGTCGACTATGGATCATTTTTTCAAGAATTTTACCAAGGCAACTTGACAGAGATATTGGTCTGTAACTATTAGAACTGGAGGGATCTTTTCCAGGTTTCAAAAATGCGACTCTGATGCGTATAATAAAAAACTGCACAGGGAAATAGAATGGGCCAGTAAATCAGAGAGTCTTATAATGGGGGATTTTAATTTCCCAGATAGCGACTGCAATTTGTGGGTTGGTCACTCACACACAAGCAAGGCTTTTGTGGATTTATTGGATGATTGTTTTCTATGTCAGCCGGTTTGGGATAAAAAACTGTACAGGAAAATAGAGTGGGCCAGTAAATCGGAGAGTCTTATAATGTGGATTTTAATTTCCCAGATATTGACTGGAATTTGTGGGTTGGTCACTCATACACAAGCAAGGCTTTTGTGGATTAATTGGATGATTGTTTTCTCTGTCAGCATGTTCGGGAAGCAACTAGAGGGAAATACTCTTGATCTGATTATCAGTAGTGATTCTTCATGCATTAAGAATTTGCAGAAAAAGGAACCACTAGGTGGAAGTGATCACAGTGTGCTGAAGTGGGATTTACTCAGAGGTGACTACCATCAGGGGTAAAGGGAAGATTTTTTCTTTCATAAAAGCGACTACGGAGGTCTGAGACAGTATTTAAATTCTATATGGTGGAACAAAATGATGATGTTACCAACAGCAAATTCAAAACAGGAAGTATTCAAAGAATTTATCTTGGAAGCCACTAGGCTTTACATACCAACTAAGAAATATTGTTCAAGGTTTAGGATTAAATCGATGTCAGATGAACTAATGAGACATGCAGCAGAGAAGAAAAATGCATGGGATACGTATAAATTAATGGGCGACATGGAAACCTATGATAGATATAAGCTGGTCTGTAACCAAGTCACAAAGGAGATTAGGCAGGCAAAGGCAAATTATGAAAAATCTTTGGCAAAGGATGCAAAGAGTTATTTACCTAGGTAAACTCTAGAAGCAAAGGGATGAATCAGATTGGTCCAATGGATATTGATGGTTGAACTGTTGATTATCCTGCTCAGGTGGCTAACAAACTAAATGAGTATTTTACATTTACATTCACACATGAGGAGTTATTCAGGGAGGAGAATGCCAGAGGTGAATTAAACTCTGGCAACTGAGATGAAAGTGGAAGAGAAATTGTTTGAAGATAAACATAAGAAAGGCACTTGGGGTGGATGGGATCTATCCAGTTATATTAAAGGAGGTGGCAAAGGAAGTTAGCAAACCCTTAGCCATAATTATGAGAGCTTCCTTGGACTCAGGGAAGGTACCCATGGACTGAAGATGTGAAAATGTGATCCCAGTTCACAAGGGAGGATCAATGGGTGACAAGTAATTATAGACCTGTCAACTGCCACCCAAATTGGAGGCAAACTGCTGCTATGGATAAAGGGATGGTTGAGTGGGAGAAGACAGAGAGTGGTAATCAATGTGGACTAACTCTTTGTGGACTAATTTTATTAGTGGAGTCTCTCAGGGTTCAGTGTTGGGCCATTGTTGTTTTCTGTATTTATAAATGATATTGATGATGGTATATCAAGCTTAATGTCGAAGTTTTCAGACAATATGAAGGGTTGCAGGGTTGTTAAAGACACTAATGACAGTAGGCTGATGCAACAGGATCTAGAAAAGTTGAGCAGGTGGACTGAGAGGTGGCAAATGAAGTTTATTTAATGCTGACAAATGTAAAGTACTACATATGGGAAGCAGTAACCAGAGTAATGAATCAACTCTGTGGTAGTACACTGACAGTGATAGAGAATGAAAAGGACCTAGGGGTAACTGTGCAGGCAGTTATGAAGTTTTCTGAGCAGTGCAGATGGTCTGCAAGAGTAGCTCATGGTGTCTTGTCAATGATATACAGGAATTGTTCTAGCAGGGATAAGGTGGTGATTATCCCCTTGTATAAGGCAATTGTCAGGCCACACATTGTGTACTGTATACAGGTATGGAGGCCTCATTTGAAGAAGGATTTAGAGCTGTTGGAACGAGTAAAAAGAAGGGCAAAAAAGATTAGTGAGAGGAAAAAAATGGTTGCGTTTACGAAGAAAGACTTAAGTTTTGCTGATTACAGTGCCTGGATTGATTTGATTTGATTTGGTAGTTGTTGGTGCATCGGCTTCTGTGGCCATATTGCACCTCCCAAGGTTTTTGCAGTACTTTGATCCAAGCCCGAGGCGGGAATCGAACCCGCGACCTTGGGGTTGCCGGGCAGGTACTTTACCCACTCGGCTAGCCCGGTCGGCTACACAGTGCCTGGAGACTAGGTACCTGCACGGTTATCTGATTGAGGTGTATAAAGACTTGAATGGTTTGAGCATGCTGAATGCTGATGGGATTCTTCCTCTTGCTCAGAATAATCACCTAAGAGGGCATAAATTCAAATTGAGGAAAGATAGTTGTAAGATAGATGTGAGGAAGTTTGCCTTTAGCCAGCGGGTAGATTATTGGTGGAACAGACTTTCATGTTTTGTTGTGGAAGTTGATAGCCTAAATAAATTTAAGGCTGAGCTGGACAGGTATTTGGAACGAATGGAGGCGTGAAATGGGAGTGGGTTTTATTTTTTTTTTTAGCACTAGCATTAGTAGAGGCATATGATGCATGAAAGCAAGCTTATATAGGATCAGCGAAAAAAAAGAAAAAAAAGTCTTCCCATTTCACACATCCGTTCACTCTAAAAAATTTTTCTAGTTCAGCCTTGACTTTATTTAAACTGTCAGCTTCCGCAACCACAGATGGAAGCTTGTTCTAGCAATCAACCACCCGCTGGCTAAATGCAAATTTCTGCACATCTATTCTTCAACAGCCTTTCCTCAATATGAATTTATGTCCCCTCAGGTGCAGAATCTGAGCAAGAAAAAGAATCCCATCAGCACTGAGCTTGCTCAAACCATTCAAGGCCTTATACACCTCAATCAGATCATCTCGCAGGTGCCTCGACTCCAGATGCTGAAATTTCCAGAACTTAAGCTGTTCTTGGTAACAGAAACCCTTTGTTCCACTCACTAATCTCGTTGTCTTCTCTGTACTCATTCTAGTAGCACATCTCTTCTAAAATGAGGCTCCCAGATCTGTATGCAGTACTCAAGGTGTGGCCTGACCATTGCTTTATACAAGGGAATAATCACCTCCTTATCCCTGCTAACAAAATTCCTATATATCAATGACATGACCCCATGAGCTATTCTTGCAGCATGTCTGCATTGCTCAGAAAACTTCATATCTGACTGCAAAATTATCCCCAGGTCTTTTTCATTCTCCACTTGAGTTGGTGTATTACTCTGTGGTTAGCATTAGTATTAGCAAAGGCACATGATGCAAGAAAGAAAGCTTATATAGCATCAGACAAAAAAAAAAAAAAAAAAAAATCTTCCCGTTTCACCCATCCATTCACTCCAAATGTCTGTCTAGTTCAGCCTTGAATTTATTTAAGCTGTCAACTTCCACAACAGCAGGTGGAAGTTCGTTCCAGCAATCTACCACCCGCTGGCTAAGGCAAACTTCTGCACATCTATCCTACAACCGTCTTTCCGCAATTTGAATTTATGCCCTCTCAGGCGATTATTCTGAGCGAGAGGAAGAATCCCATCAGCATTGAGCATGCTCAAACCATTCAAGGCTTTATACACCTCAATCAGATCACCTTGCAAGGTTTCCTGGCTAATGCTACATAAGCTTACTTTCTTGCATC
Organism: Mastigoproctus giganteus; assembly: GCF_048544385.1. Lineage (NCBI taxonomy): Eukaryota > Metazoa > Arthropoda > Arachnida > Uropygi > Thelyphonidae > Mastigoproctus > Mastigoproctus giganteus. The sequence goes on from NC_143588.1 coordinate 51,311,559, forward strand.
GTATGCCTCTATTAATGCTAAAATGATCTATCATCTATCATTTTCTTTGTTACTCTACCCAAAAGCTCAATATTTTTACCAATTATATTTTTTGCACCACCTGTTGTGACTCCTACCAGGTTTTTAATATTTAATCCTAACTTTTCGATAGATTGGCAAAATTTTTTAAAAAGATTTTCACAAGTAGTTGTTCCACGCATACTCTCTAGATCAGTTAAATCTTCAACTGGTACAAAATTATCATTGATTTCACATATGAAGATGAGGAGTTGGGCTGTGTCACTTACATCAGTATTGTCATCCAGTGCCACACTAAAATATATCATTTGTTTTATGTTTTCCAAAAGTTGTTTGAGCAAATTTTTTTCCAATATCTCTACTCTTTGCATAAATGTTTATCGAAAGAAACTAATGTCTTGTATCATTGTTCGTTTCTCTGGACAAATTTTTTCCACAACTTTTATCAAACACCAATTAACAAATTCACCATCATTGAACGGTTTACTTTCAAAAGCGATCAAATGTGCAACTTGATAACTGGCACGTACAGCAGATAAATTTCTTGACTAATAAATATTTAGTATGTTTTGTTGTTTTCTTAATTCTTTTTAACTTTGAACATTATTCTTTTCGGAGCACTCCTTTATGTTGATCATAAGATTTACAATTGGAATCAGTGTCGTTTTAAATCATATTCTTTAAAAACTCACATAGTCTCCTAACACACCAAACACACTGCTTTTTCGTGGTAATCAATGAAAAAATAGTCTTCAATTCACCTTGGATCAAAAATGTGACGCTCCAAATCGATTAGTTTCCCCTTTTGGAACCTTTTTAAGAATAATTTTTTTTAAAAATTTAATACAAATTAATAATTAATTCAATGCAATGAACAAGCTATATCAAAATACATAACTGTATTTAGCATACATATGCCAAAAGACATATGTATGCTAAATACACCAAATTGCTTTAGCCACCAACTGTCTTTAACCAAGTTGTCACATGCAGTGAAGAGTCATTCACCAAATTGTCTTTGCAATGAATTGATGTGGCCCTCTGCAGTAGCTGCTGTTAATATTTATTTTGTATTGTGTTCGGTGGCATTAAGCACAGTTTTATGTTGAATAATTTGATCACCAATTACAATATTGGAAATAAATTTGATCCAGTCTGCTTTAAGAGAATTTCCATTTACTTCAGTTGTTTACTGGCAAGGATCTCACAGTAGAAAGTTTACAAATTATAGATTAATGATCATTGTTTAGTAGATTATCTCTAAAATCCTCTGTTCAACATCTGGAAATAATATGAGGAGCATATTGACTGACTATGGTATGACATAATATGGTAGACTGAGCCTATAGGAAAATGAACGTAGATGTGGGAGGCTGTGTTTAGTGTGTGAAATTGTGTTTGTCAATACCCATTGACAAACACAGACTGGTTAGATCCCCAATGATGCCCAATTAAAGTCAGACCCAGCAGATAATAGTTTTTTTCAGGTTTGTTTCTTGAAGACAAATGCCTACTGGGTTATACTCATTAATTGGTTATGTATGTCATGTGTATTACTGGTAGACCTTGGCAGATCCATTACTTGGTTTTAGAATTAGAGTTCGATTCTGATTGTCTTTAGAGGCATTCTGTTTATGTCAATCCAATTTTAATCCTCTTTAGGAAAAATGGGGTACCGAGAGCCCATATCCTCCTCCTCCTCCTCCACACAAATTTCTAAAATAGTTTCATTGAGACTAGCCACACCAGTAACCTCTGTGTCTATAGAAGATTGCAAAGTCATTTTTAGTGGGTGCGCTCCTTTCAGTTTTGCAGTTTCTGGAGGGAGAGAAGTATTGCTGGAGGTATCCATACTGGGTTGTTACTGGCTTGATCAATCACTTGATTTTAAGATTATTGGGAGGTTCAATAATATAGTTAGAGCTGAATCAGCTAGGGATGTGCCTTTTGTTTGTGATTCTGTTGCCTGATATTTCTTGGTTATAAATACACATTAACACATTGGCTGTCACTCTGTAAAATTTGTTTCCTTGCTTTTCCCATATTGCTCCATTGTGTGTTTTGACTGTATAAGGGAGTGTTGGGCCAATTTACACGTTGTGATTTGGAGGCATTCTGTTTGTCAATCCATTTTACTTTGTGTCTAGTTTATGAAAAATGGGTCATGGAAAGTCAATATCCTCTGAGCTGAAAACCCTTACTACCTTTACCTGAGATCAGCTACCTACAGCCCTGACTGAAGAGGCTTTTAGAAATTCCTCCAGTTATCAATCGGATTTGAATTCAGACCAAATTGGTGCACTGTCCCCAAAATGTATAATTTTTTGACCCTATAATATTAATTAGATTCTAAATCCTGAACAGGAGAAGTACTTTTAATTTCAGTATTTTGAAAGTGCATGCGATAATAGCACCAACTAACTGCATATCTATAGCACCTATTGAAACTATAGAATTTCCCCCATACAGGGTTCTAAAATCCTTAAAGCTCTATAAGTGATATTGGCATGACCCTTACACCATACCTGTTCAGATGTATTCCATCCTGGGAAAAAAAAAAAAAAAATTCCATCTAGCAATCAAGACGGACCATGCCGATAAAAATCTTTCCTTCAAAAGATTTGCAGTCCCTAAAGCCTAAAATTAATCAACACTCTATATCAGAAAATCTCTCCTAATATGGCTGAGCAGAATACTGCAGATCGAATTACATTTTGCTCCAACTCACAATATTTTATTAGCAGGGTTGAATACTTTTAAACGAAGCCCAAGGTTCATTTGAAATATCATTATTATCCGTATGTATATGAAAAATCCCATTAATCCCCTTAAGAATTGTGAGTGGAAACCGTAGCAACAAGCAGATACACTGTGCTGCCACTTTATTAGGTACACCCCTGCTGTGAACACAAATGGTTTGTCCCACAATGTTGCAAGTTACATGACCACAGTTGTGGATAAAATTTCAGCAGAACAGCCTTTCTAGTATCAGTTAAGCATACAAACCGTAGCAAGAATGGGGAAAAGGAGTGATCTAACTAACTTCAAATGTGGCATGGTAGTAGGTGCAAGACATGCTGGAGATAAAGCATCTCTGAAATGGCAGTTCTCCTAAACTTTTCATGCACCACAGTTTCAAGGGTGTACCGAGAATGGTGCAACGAACAGAAAACATCCTCTCAATGTCACTCCTGTGGAAGAAAATCGCTTGTTGATGAGAGAGGTCAGAGGAGAATGGCTAGAATTGTGCAAGCAAACAGATGGGCCACAATGTCGCACATCACGTAAGAATACAACCTTGGTAAGCAGAACAAAATACTGCAACGGACCACTAGTTGCACTTTGTCGCGAATGGGCTACAACAGATGACGGCTACATAATGTACCTTTGTTATCAATGAAGAATAAGAGAGCATGCCTCCTGTGGGCACAGAAACACCAGCACTGGACTATATCGAGGATTCTAAAACAGTTGCTTGGTATGACGGGTCGAAGTTTCTGATGCATCATGTTGATGGAAGGCTCGGAATTTGGCAAAAACAACGACTCTATGGACCCGCCATGTCTAACGACTACAGTGCAAGGTGGTGGGGAATGTTTTCTTGGCAGACATTGGGTCCATTGATACCCATAGATTCACGTCTGAATGTCACATCATACCTAAACTTCGTTGCTGACCAAATGCATCCATTCATGTTGACAGTTTATCCTCAGTCAGATGGTTAGGTCCAGCAGGATAATGTGCTGGCGCACAAAGGCCGAATCACTATGGAATGGTTCCAGGAACATAATGACTTTTCTTTGCTGCAGTGGCCCTCTCAGTCCCGGGATCTAAATCCTATTGATCATCTTTGGAATGAGCGGGAAAGGGCTGTTTGCTGCAGGCCTACACCTCTGTCGAATCTCAAGGAACTGTGTGACACACTCATGTCTACATGGTACTCCATTCCTGCACAATGTTTTCAGCATCTTGTTCAATCCATGCCTAAACAAATTCAGGCTGTTTTGAAGGCTAAAGGAGGCTCAACACGCTACTAGGTAGGTGTGCCTAATAAAGTGGCAGCATAGATGGTATAGTTCCATCTATTACAAAATGCCTAATTTTGTTATATTCAAAAATCAATGAAACAGAAATGTCATTTAGAAAAACCCACAAGGTTCCAAGACGGCAAATCAAAACTAACAATTTTTACTTCTATTCAATTATAATAATATATAAAAATAACATACCTTATTTAAACACTCATAGCAGTACCAATCACCTTCAGGGATAGTCTCCATTTTCGGCTTAAATATATAAAAGATTTGAAATTTAAAAAAATAAAAAGTATAAAAACAGCATTTCATGACACATTTCCAGTAGCCAATAAGTATTTTATTACATTCTCTTAATTCAAACACAGAATATATAATTTAATATATGATTTAACCGATTTATTAATTGTACAGCTTAAGCTGTACAATTAATAATCCTTAGAAAAAATCCTTAGAAAAGCATATTATCTTAGTACTCACCTCTGAGATCCATTTTGGTTAAGGTTAAAATTACATGAAAGGAAGGTAAAAAGAGAGAAAAACCGAAAGTTCATTACATTAGTAGATTAATTAATTTAAAACATATTCTTAGGAAGAGGGAGTGCACCATCTTTTCCTGGTTGTCATTTATAGAACATTAATAATGATAATTACTAACACCTCTACCACCCAAACTATCCCTTAAATTTATTCCAAATTACTTTTATTTCAACCACATGGATGGATTAATGTTAAACAAAACTTATGAATATTGGCTTTTCAACACGGAAATTTTCATACAGTTTTATCAATGACAATTGGCTTTTCAACATGCGAATTTTCATACAGTTTTAAAAATGACATTTGGCTTTTCAACACATTCATTTTCATACTATTTATAAATGACAAACAGGAAAAGGTCGTGCACTACCTCTTCTTAAGGATATATTTTAAATTAATTAATCTATTAATGTAATGGAACTTACGGTTTTACTCTCTTTTTACCTTCCTTTCATGTAGTAGTGGCATGTGATGCAAGAAAGCAGCAAGTGTAGCATCAGCCAAAAAAAAAAAAATAATAATAATAATAAAATAAATGAATAAAATAAATAAATAAAAATTCACACAACCATTCCCTCCAAATGCCTGTCCAGTTCCTCCTTAAATTTATTTTACCTATCAACTTCCACAACGACAGATGGTAGTTTGTTCCAGCAATTAACTACCCACTGGCTAAAGGCAAATTTCTGCACATCTATTCTATATCTGTCTTTCCTTAATTTGAATTTATGTCCCCTTAGGTTTGTAATCAGAACAAGTGGAAGAATTCAGCATGCTCAACCCATTCAAGGCTTTGTACACCTCAATCAGATCACCGAGCAGGTGCCTAGTCTCCAGCCATTGCAATTTACAGAACTTAAGCCTCTCTTGGTAAGAGGACCCCTTCAATCCCCCTCACCAATCTTGTTGTCCTTCTCTGTACACGTTCAAGCAAATCTACATCCTTTCTAAAATGAGGCCTCCAGACCTGTACGCAGTACTCAAGGCGTGGCATGACCATTGCCTTATATAGAGAGACAATCACCTTTTCCCTGCTAGAAAAATTCCTATATCATTGACAAAACTCCATGACCTGCCCTGGCAGCCTGTCTGCATTGCTCAGAAAACTTCATATCTGACTGCACAATTACTCACAGGTATTTCTCATTTTCTACAACCTTAAGTGCACTACCACACAGTTGGTACATTTCTCTAGGGTTACATCTACCCATATGCAGTACTTTGCATTTGTCAAGGTTAAACTTCAGTTGCCACTTCTCAGTCCATCTGACCAAATTTTCTAGATCCTGTTGCAGTAGCACACTGCCATTAACAATCCTGCCAACCTTTGTATCATCGACAAACTTCGACACTAAGCCTAATATACCTTCATCAATATCATTAATAAATATACAAAACAACAGTGGAACCAGCACCGAACCCTGTGGGACTCCACTAATAACATTAGTCCACGAAGAGCAGCACCCATTGATTACTACCCTCTGTCTTCTCCCACTCAACCATCCTTTTATCCATTGTAGCAATTTACCCTTAATACCATTCTGCTCCAATTTGTACAGTAGTCTTCTATGTGCAACAATGTTAAAAGCTTTCCTGAAATCCAAGTATATGATATGAAAATTACTTTTTGTATCCAGTTCCTTTGTAACCACATCATAATAACCGATCAAATTTGTCAGACAAGACTTTCCCTTAACAAACCCATGCTGTCTGAATTATTGCTGCAGTCTTTTCTAGATGATTCTGCAATGCATCTTTAACCAGTGACTCCATTATTTTACCTGGAAAAGAAGTTAAACTAACTGGTCTGTAATTACTCGTGTCACCCTTCGATTGCCTTTTGTGAATTGGGGATACATTTGCACATCTCCAGTCTGTGGGGACTCCCCTATGTCCAACGATGCTCTCATAATTATGGCTAAGGGTTTGCTTACTTCCTTTGGTGCCTCCTTTAATATAACTGGATAGATCCCATCCACCCCAGGTGCCTTTATTATGTATAACTTCAACAATTTCTCCTCCACTTTGCTCTCAGTTATGTAAGTTTAACTTTAACCAAAATGGATCTCAGAGGTGAGTACTAAGATAATAAGCTTTGCTAAGGATTTAATATATGATTTAACTTCATATTAACCTGCTATGGAGCACAGTGGGAATTCAGAGAAGCTCAAGGAACCTTCAATTACAACTAAGATATAGTTTTGGCATGCATCTCTTTATAATATCAAGTCTAAAATAACACTGTCAAGCCTGATTTTTACCTCCATTACTATATAAGCTGTTTGCAGTCAAATTTTATGCATACATTTCAAAAATAATTCTCAAAATTTCATATCACATTACAGCTACTATATCTACAGGTTTTTGTGGCTAAACATATGTAGACACAAACTACAATTTAGGGATGGAGATATGACATCATCTATTGTATTACCTGCAAATAATAATGTTCGCATATGTTCACTGATGGTAGCAATACTGGGGAGGGTTAATACATTCAGCCTTGTCTGTCTGCCTACCATCTCTCTTTCCATAACAGAAACACAGTTGTAGTGTAAGTATATATCCAGATTATCTGCATAACCATTGCATACTGTTTGTTTCTTCTGAGTTTTTCTTGCAATTTTGAATTATAAAATGTTTAAGCAGAAGCAAAGGAAGTATCTGAATCAATTTTTACCTAAACATGAGTTGGAAACTTTTTCTTCATGATTGACAATTACTATGTATGGATATCTGAAAACAAAAATTCTGAGCAGTGCAGAGAGGCTGCCAGAGCAGGTCATGGGGGTCTTCTCAATGACATACAGGAATTTTGCTAGTAGGGATAAGGAGGTAATTATCCCTTTGTAATGCAATGGTCAGGCCATGCCTTGAGTACTGCATACAGTCTTGAGGACTCATTTTAGGAGGGATGTAGAGTTGCTAGAACGAGTACAGAGAGGGGCAACAAGATTGGTGAGGGGAACGAAAGGGTGCTCTTACCAAGAAGGGCTTAATTTCTGCAAACTGCGGCATCTGCAGACTAGGCATCTGTGAGGTGATCAGAATGAGGTGTATAAGACCATGAATAGTTTGAGCTGGTTACAGACCAGCTTATATCTATCATAGGTTTTCATGTCGCCCATTAATTTATACGTATCCCATGCATTTTTCTTCTCTGCTACATGTCTCATTAGTTCATTTGATATCCATTTAGGCCTAAACCTTGAACAATATTTCTTAGTTGGTATGTAAAGCCTAGTGGCTTCCAAGATAAATTCTTTGAATACTTCCTGTTTTGAATTTGCTGTTGGTAACATCATCATTTTGTTCCACCATATAGAATATAAATACTGTCTCAGACCTCCGTAGTCGCTTTTACGAAAGAAAAAACTCTTCCCTTTACCCCTGATGGTAGTCACCTCTGAGTAAATCCCACTTCAGCACACTGTGATCACTTCCACCTAGTGGTTCCTTTTTCTGCAAATTCTTAATGCATGAAGAATCACTACTGATAGTCAGATCAAGAGTATTTCCCTCTAGTTGCTTCCTGAACATGCTGACAGAGAAAACAATCATCCAATTAATCCACAAAAGCCTTGCTTGTGTATGAGTGTTAAAAAAACCACAAATTCCAGTCAATATCTGGGAAATTAAAATCCCCATTATAAGACTCTCCGATTTACTGGCCCACTCTATTTTCCTGTACAGTTTTTTATCCCGAACATGCTGACGTCGAAAACAATTACCCCTAGGTCCTTTTCATTCCCTACCACTGTCAGTGTACTACCACAGAGTTGATTCGTTACTCTGGTTACTGCTTCCCCTATGTAGTACTTTACATTTGTCAGCGTTAAATAAACTTCATTTGCCACCTCTCAGACCATCTGCTCAACTTTTCTAGATCCTGTTGCAGCATCTCGATCCAGTGAGGTGATCAGAATGAGGTGTACAAAACCATGAATGGTTTGAGCAGGATCAATGCTAATGGGTTTCTTCCTCTTGCTCAGATTACAAACCTAAGGGGGAATAAATTCAATTTGGACAGTTGCAGAATAGCTGTGTGGAATTCAATAGCTAAAATAAATTCAAGAAAGAACTGGACAAACTGTTGGAGCGAATGGATGGGTGAAATGTTTTTTTTTTTTTTTTTTTGTTTGGCTGATGCTCTATAAGCTTGCTTTCTTGCATCATATGTCTCAACTAATGCTAATATGGAGACAATTTTGGCATATTTGGAATCAGCAGATCAATTTTTCTTATGAGAAACTTTTTCTCTGGGAAGACAGACAAAAAAAAAAAAAAAAAGAAAAAAAAAAAACCTGTTGACCAGTAATCAATACTGTTTTTGTTCAGTCTAGTAGCTTTGAAAGAAGTCATTGCAAAAAAAATGCAACTCTTGTAATTTTCAGGTAGCAATAACACAGAAATTGTGACAAGCCATGTGAACAATTCCGCGTGGTTATTTGACTAACGTCTTTTAGTGGAGGAGGCCATCTACATAGTTTACAGCTTCATGTGACAATATGATATCTGATTACATGCTCATAAAGATTGAAAAAGCTCTCATGTAAACAACTTTATCCTTTTTCATTTTATTTATAAATATGAATAATGAATCTGATATGTTTCTGCATATATGCTAACTTTTGACTTTCAAAAAACTTCAATTTGTAAGGAGGAGGAATACATGAGATTTTTTTAAAGTCTGCACTTTTAAAGACTTCACTGCTGTAAAATACACATTTTATGTTAAAATACAGCCACAGGATGTTTAACAATACAATATATTTAAAAATATTAGCTAACCACATTTTCCTTTCAATGGATTTCTGTTTGAATATTCTATCAGATATCAATTGATTTTGGGTGATTCAAGAAAAATACTGTTGCAGGCTTTGCTCTCTTCAGAAATGCTGAGTCAAAATATAGTTTTCAACAACAGCAACTTCTGTTCAACTTGGCTGTCAAGAGCATTTCCAAAGCTTTGCCAAAAAGAGAACTGAATTCAGTTTTTTCCACCTGGTTAAATTTTCTCTCACACCAGCAATGCTATGAGGATTCTGAAAATGCCAAGAATGACTTGGAATAATATGTTATATTTTTAAACTACCTTTATAAACTTGTCAGTTCTCCAACCACAGACCACTGTACATAAATTCCTCCTTCTCTCATAATAGCATCTGATAAGATATAAAATAATATTTTATATATTATTTAAAATATTTAAAAGAAAGCTGTGAGTAAACTGCTTTATTCAAGGCAGAAGAGAGAAACATGAACAGATTTTCTGAATGAGTTATCAGCTTTCTTGGCAAATTTAGGATTGCTTTTACAGGAAGTTTGGACTTCAGAAGTCAATGCCACTCACTAGTGATCCTTTGTTGAATTTTTGATTTAGTAAATGAAAAGTGTTCATACTGCTTTTCTTACCACTTCTAACCTTTTCTTTAAACACATCACAGGTTTCCACTATTCTACCAGTTTCATTACACACTTAACCGAATACATCCAACCCACATACTTAAAAATCTTTTTATTACAGCGGTAAGCACAAGTTGAAATTGTTTAAATTTATCCTTCCTTTTAGCACTTCTCTCTGGATATTCATTCATTTTTTTCATTTATTGAGTAACGTAGCCCCGAGCCAAAAAATTTGGCAAATTTCTAAAAAGAGTTCAACTTTCAGAGAAGGCATCTCCATTTTTAAGGCACAAATTAATAAGGTGACAAGGAAAGCCTATTACTACCAAGTGCTAAATATCTCCTCTTTTAATATCCTTGCTACTCCAGTTTTTAGGCTTAACATAACAGGAGCATTATCAACACTAAGTGCCAGAGTTCTTAAAGGAACCCAACATGCATTCAAGTTGTTGAGAAGGTGTCCAATGTTTTACTCTGTAGAGTCATATTCCAGCACTGGCACTGAAAGTAAGCTACTTATGAATTGATTATTATTATTATTATTTTTTTTTTATTAAATGATAGGTCACCACAATGGACAGCTTGGAATCTCTTTGATTTCTGCCATCTATAGCAATCAAATAGCATTTTTCAGAACCACAATTAGCTTTTATTTGTTGTCTATCCTTGCAATTTCACTAACAAATGCCTTTTTTTTTTTTTTTTTTGTTCTTCCACAACTGTATATACATTTTTTTTTTTTTTACAATTTCACTATTGGCACCCATATCACTCAACAACACGTCTGCATGATCAGTAACTCATAGGAAGATTATATTCTGTGAAAAAGATGCATATAATCATTCGACATACACAACACTATCATCACCACCATGAAATGCAACATCTATTTTTGCATTTATTTCTATGAAATGCACACTATTCTTAAAGCTTACATGTTTGCAAATGTCTGATTTCAAAAAATGCAAATGTGCTACCATTATTTTTAGAGTTTACAAATACATAGAAAATCTTGTGTATATCTTTTAGAATTTTACGTTGCTCTGCTATGGTATCTTACTGAAAGACTTAATTATAAATCAGGGTCTCACATCTAGTGAGTATGGGCTTGGCACACCCAGGGTCCTGAGCTGGATATCGCAATTCTTCTCTTCTTTAGTGATTCTCTTCTACTTTTGACTCTCTCTCTCTCTCTCTCCCCCCCTCCCCGGGGTAACCTGGGAAATTTTTTTTTGCTGATACAGCATAAGACTCAGGCTTCCTTGTACCATACAGCTAATAATACTAATCTCTGCATCACAAAATACAATGAAAGATCATATATCACAATGAACAACACTACTGTGGCATGTTTCTGTTTTGCCAAAGACTATTACAGCACACCCGAAGGACCGATTCATTAACAAAAATAAGGGAAAATTTCCAAATTAAAAAAAAAAAATTAAATAAATTTTAACACAAGTACTCCCCGACTTACGCAAGGGTTGCATTCCGCAGAACTCTACGTAAGTCAAATTTTATGTAAGTCAGAATTTCCCTAAATGCTTATGCAGTACTCAAACTTATGCTCGTTGAATTTGATTGAAGCAAAAAAGAAATGTTTGACGAATATGTCAAACATTAAATATTTAATGTTTGATAGATTAAATACATTAAATATTTAATGTTTGATGAAAAAATAGAATAATTTTTTTTTTATCTCACGCACATTTGTGCAATTACAAAAATTTCAAAATTATAAAATTACAAAAAAAGAGAGGAGACAGGCATAACGTCAGCAAGATGCCTCTGGAGCATCTTTGCCAAAATCAATGTCTTCAGCTGATAAGTATGCTGCTGTACCCTCATAAATACTTCTTGCTTTTGCTCGAATGGCTATTAGACTCATGGGCACTCAGTTCTGAATCTGATTTTCCATCCATATTATTAATAGCCTTTCCATCTTCGATATATCACCCGAATGCTGTTTTGGGATCACTGTTGATCTTAAAGGCGTTGAACCTTTAACATGTTCTTTTTTTTACTTGCACTGTCCTTTAAAACAGTATTCACTGTTGAATCAACGAAACCTAATTCCCGTGGAATAGAGGACAAACTTTGTCCTGTTTCTTATTTCTTAATCATTTTCATCTTTGTTTCCTAGCACTGCCACCACATGCACTTTCCTTTGATCACTTCCCTTTCATCATTGTAATAAGAAAATATGAATGAAGATTTTAGTAAAGGGGTAAACACATTTCGCCATAATAACGTAAAAACACACAATTCCAGTTATCGGTATTATCGCAAATGCAATAAGACCGAGTTTACTACCCATTTATAATAGATTGCAGAAAAGCCCAATAAACCGGAAAGCACAAATTGTTTTATGGTAAGGACCTCCAGAAATGTGTTTTAGAAAATTATCACAAAGGTGTTCAAAATTGATTCTTATAATGAAACATATGTAGGGGCTTAAAGGGAACTGGTATTCTGTGTGTTATCGAACACTCAGTCTAAAACACTGATGGATCCAATATCTTTCTATTACAAAAGATTTAGGAGAAGTCCGGTTGGCTTGCCTCCCTAAAATACACTCATGCGCACCTTCTCGATGGTAAGCTCTGTTACCTCACTTAGGTGGCAACGAATGTATAGAGTGGTTCTCTTCAAGACGCCTGGTCAGCGCGAAGAGGAAAAGACCAAACCCTCCAGCATATGACAGCGTGACAAAACAAATGTCCTTCAGTCCCCAGCGGCTTTCACTCCCCCTCTTACGGCAGCGAGAGGATCAGAGTCAAAGCAGAGGGTGCTAAGAATCTCTGGGTACGACCAGGCTGCTCAGTTTCCGTGCATTGCACGGAAACTGAACTTGGCCTGTTACAACATAAGATCACTCATCGGTGAAGACAGGATATTAGAGCTGGAAAAGGAATAAGAAAATGTGAATTGGAATATCATCGGTTTGGCTGAAACAAGAAGAAGAAATGAATCACTTATAAGTTTATCAAGTGGAAATCTGCTGTACACCAATGGAAACAGTGAAAGGAGTGAAGGTGGAGTTGGGTTTCTGGTCCATAAAGATTTAAAAAACAACATTTTGATATTCAAAAGTACAACACCGAGGGTGTCAAGACTAATACTCAAGATTTCTAACAGGTACAAGCTAAAGGTTATAATGATTTATGCACCAACATCGAGCCATGATGATGAAGAGGTTGAAGAAATGTACACCGAAATTGAGTCTTCTAGATGAGCAGAAAGCCCACTGCACTATTATTATGGGGGACTTCAATGCTAAGGTTGGAAAAAAACAAAACAGCGCAGAAAGGGGAATATAAGAAATTTTGGAATTGGTGAAAGAAATGAAAGAGGCAAAAGACTTGTGGAATTTGAAGAATCTCAAGGATTGTGAGTAATGAACTTTTTTCAAGAAAAGGGTGAAGAGAAAGTGGACATGGAAGAGTCCAAATGGATTAACAACTAATGAAATCGACTTCACCCTCACTAACAGAAGATATATTGTGAATGATGTTACCGTCCTGAACAAGATAAATGTTGGAAGCGATCACAGAATGGTAAGATGTACACTTGATATAGATGTAGGAAAAGAAAAAACTGACTCGAGTAAATAATACAAAGGTCTTTGAGATAACAGAAGAGGAGAAAAAGCAGTATGTACTGGAACTTAAGAACAAGTTTGAGCTTCTGCAGACTGCTCAGAACCAAGATATTGATGAGGAATATTACAACTTTCTAAAAGTGATAAAGCCCCCACCCCCAAAAAAAACCTAGAGGGAAAAAGAAATCCAAGGTAGAAATGATTAGTCAAGAAACACTTGTTATGATGAACCGAAAGCGAAAAATGAAGAGCAAGATACACACTGACAAGGATAAAATTGAGTATACTGAGTTATGCAAAGCCATTAGAAAGAGACTCAGAGAGGACATAAGAAGATTTAACACAAGCAAAATAGAACAAGCATTAAGGGAAAACAAAGGATTTAAATCAGCAGTCATGAGCAGTAATACAGAAAGACAAATGATACTGAAACTGAAGGATAGCGATGGTGTATTTATAAACAGCAGAGAAGGCATAATTCAAATAGCAGAAGACTACTATAAAGAATTATACAAGGAGCGAGGGAATGATGCCAGCAGTGGGGAAGATGGATTGCAAATTAGCAACACATACTACATACCCGATATTCTTCCTGATGAGGTTGTTGTTGTTATTTGGTTTTTAGGAGCATTAGCAACTAAGGCCATATTGCTCCATGATTAAGTGGTGGTCATTCCCTGCCCTTTCCGCATCATCTGCATTTGATGGTCACAGGCTCGAACCCCAGCCTAATCAAGAAGCGTGTGCTACGCACTGCTGCTCCATCTCACCTGGATAGGAGGCAGACCCTGATGAGGTAGAACATGCATTGAAGAAAATGAAGAATGAGAAAGCCCCAGGGGAGGAAGAAGTTACTGTAGAGTTGTTAAAATTGGGAGGAAGAGACATAACAAAAAAACTGGCAAGGCTCTTCATAAAGTGCATTAGAAATGGTGTGATGCCTAAGCAGTGGAATAACGCAATCATAGTTTTGCTGCATAAGAAAGGAGATAAATCAGAAATTGGAAATTATAGACCAATCAGCTTGTTATTCCACATCTACAAGTTGTTCACAAGGGTCATTACTAACAGATTAGAAAGAATACTTGATGAGAATCAACCGAAAGAGCAAGCTGGCTTTAGGACAGGATTCTCAACTATGGATCACCTTCACGTAATATCACAGCTAATGGAGAAAGCAAATCAATATAAAACACCATTATGCCTGACATTTGTGGATTATGAAAAGGCATTTGGCTCCATACAGCATAAGGCAATGTTTCGAGCACTGGAAAGACAAAGCACAGATACCGCACATATGATTTTGAAGAAAATATATGAGAATGCTACCTCCTTTATTAGACTAGACAAAGAGAGTAGGAAATTTAAAATCGAGAAAGGAGTTCGACAAGGAGACATTATCTCCGAAGCTGTTTACTGCTGCCCTTGAGGAAGCTTTCAGAAGATTAGACTGGTCGCAGAAAGAAGTCAATGTGAACGGAGAGTACCTAAACCATTTATGATTTGTAGATGACATTGTGGTCATAAGCCACGATCCCAAAGAATTAGAGGAAAATCTTAATCAGTTATGCACAGTTAGTAAGGATTTTGGACTAAAGATGAATATGGCCAAACAAAAGTAACGATGAACAAGTATGCCACAGAAAGGGAAATAATGATTGAAGGAGCAGTAATTGAAAAGGTGGGGTCATGTACTTATCTGGACCAAGTTATTAGCTGTAATAATGATAAATGGCTGGAAGTCAAGAGAAGAATAAATTTTGGATGGACAGCATTCAGGAAATATAGTCACATACTGAAGAGCAATATCCCAGTTTGTCTGAAACGTAAAATAATGAACCAATGTATACTCCCCACCATGACTTATGGAAGTTAAACTTGGGCACTCACCAAAAGAATGGAAGAGAAGCTGAGAACTACACAGCGAAGAATGGAACAAATTATATTGGGAATCAGACTGTTAGATAAGAAGAGAAATACATGGATTAGGCAGCAAACTCAAATAAAGGACATTCTTATCAAAACTAAAGAACTAAAATGGTCTTGGGCAGGACACATAGCTCGAAGACATGATGACAGATGGACTAAGAAAATAACAGAATGGTACCCAAGAGAAGCTAGAAGAAAACCAGGAAGACAAAGGCAGAGATGGATAGATGAAATTCATAAGTTTGTGGGCAGTAAATGGATGGCCAGTGCTCAAAACAGAAGGAACTGGAAAGTTGCTGGAGAGGCCTTCATCCTGCAGTGGATTGAAAATGGCTGATGATGATGACGACGGCGATGATGATGATGATGATGATAATGATGAAAGTGTAATGTATTCTCCAGCCCGATCGCATAGCCGTTCCTCTAGTTAGCATTTGTAAGCATGTTGGCTGCAAGTTTTGTTTTTGCATCCTTTAGTTAAAAGCGATTTTTGTGTTGCACTTATTTGACATAAATTTATATAAAACTAATACAATTTCCATTATAAAAAGGACCTTTTAGGGAGATGCCCAAAAAACGACCGAACATTATTTTTAAAAAATTACTTTAAAAATTTTTCTACATAAAATTTGAAGTAAAACATATCCTAATATACATACATTTGTAAATGGGCGAATATTTATGTAAAAGTTCATTTTTTAAAATTAAATAAATTCATTTGTTTTTACAATATTTAAAGTCTTTTTCTGTTACCTTAACACATTATAATAGAATTTATTTAATCTTACCTTACGTTTGATTATCGGGAAAATTTGGCTATCAGGAAGAGGGCTGACATTAATTATTCTGGATAACTGACTGCTCTACTGTACCAACATTTATTCCTACAAGATGCAAGATACTTTCCCATATTTTTTTCAGTTTACACCAGTCAGAAAAAAACTTATGTAAAGTCGAATTTATGTAAGTCGAGGAGTCCCTGTAGTTTTTTTTATTATTTACATTAATTTGAGAAAAGAAAAATGACGGAGAAAAACTGAGTTTGTTAAAAAAAAAAAAAAAAAAACCACTGTGTCACCGGCTATACTATGGCAGTGAGTTGGAGAAGGGTCAAATTGAGTAAAACAGACGGATTTCCCAAAATAAATCCAGAGAGTTGGCGGCTATGCCATAATTGTTTTTGAGACTTGTATATTTGAAGTTTTATTAAAAATAACTACTGTAGATATAAATCTAAAATTAAATATTTAGAAAGATTATACTATTCTTTACTAATAGGAAAAAATTCAATGATGAATATTTATTTTCCCACTTTAAAGTGTAGGTGGAGGAACTACCAAAAAATCCACCTTTTTGAGGAATTTCACTTAAAAAAAAACTACTAATTTTGAGTCTTGTAGTTTTGGTAACCATGGGGTGGAGAGGGGGGGGGAGAGAGAGACTGTGAATTGGCTCCTCAATTCCTCATGTGTGTGAAAGAGTTTCAAAAGGTTATATGTCCTCCAGAAGGTTAATATGTTTAAAGTATCAAAGATTAATGACTTTTTTTTTTTTTTTTTTTAACCATTACTATAAGGAGATAACAGAGGTTGTGTTAATTCACAATATTTATATGGTTCTGGCAAGAAAAGGAAAAGAAATTCCTATTCAACTGGAATTTCAGCTCTACTCTTGAAAAAGTAATGATTGATTTTGACAAAATTTGGGTGTAAATATAGTGTGAGATTCAGGAGATGGGGTAAGGACAAAAATCAGATTAAAATGCATTTCTGCTGTAGAATATCTTAATTTTATAGGTTTTTGGCTTGGCTATAATAATTATTATTACATTACTATTTTAATAGCAGCTTGTCCTTATCCATGTTGTGTATTTTTCTGTAGAGGAGTGTCACAGGCTGATTTTCTTGGCTTACATGATGCCAACCTATGCAATTACAAGGTGAGTAAAAAATAATAAACAAGATCGTCTCACTACTAATTTACCAAGGCGTATCTACATTAGGCCACAACAAAACAAAAGAATTACTCCAAATCAAAAGGTATTAAATAAACTACTTTAATCTAGACAAAAGAGTAAAGTTGTTTATTCAAATCCATCAGACACACACACAATTAATACAGCATTAACAAATATACAGCCATTCCCCGACTTACGACAACGGTTGCATTCTGTTGAACTCTATGTAAGTCAGAATTTCCCTAAATGCATATGCAGCACTTGCAACTATGAGAGCTATATTTGAAACGTTTGACAAACATATAAATAGAAATATTTATTCAATTATTTTATCTCATATGCAGGAGAAATTACAAAAAGAGAGAGGAGACAGGCATAATGTCAGCAAGTATTACCTTTCGAGCATCGTTGCCAGAATTACCTCTCCAGCTGATAGGCACGCAACTGCGGAGGTTGAGGATTGTGGAGATTTAGAAGGGATCTTTTCCAAAACATCACAAAATTTCTTTAGAGCTGCAAAATCGGCACTGGTGACTTCACTGCATGCTTTAATGTTTTGGAAACCAGCGCAAATGCTTCAACTTATTAAGCCACACCCGCTGCTTGCCACGAACTTGGCTTGGGGTTCGCCGTACTTATCCTTAATACCTTCATAAATACTTCTTGCTTTTGCTTGCATTGTCATTGGACTAAGGGTCACTTGTTTCTGAATTTGATTTTCCATCCATATTATTAATAGCTTTTCCATCTTCGATATAGTACCTGAACTCTGTTCTGTGATTTTTTTTGTTGATCTTAAATGCATTGATCCTTTAACATGTTCTTTTATACGAGCACTGTCCCTTAAAATAGTATTCATTGTTGAAGAGTTAAACCTAATTCCGTACAATAGATGACAAACTTTGTCCTGCTTCATACTTCTTAATTAACTGTCTTCATTTCAAAATCAATTTTGTTTCATTTCCTAGCATTGTCAGCACTTGCACTTTCCACTGGTCCCTTTCCCTTCACCACTGTAATAAGTAAATAGGAATGAAGAGAAGATTCTGAAAATTTATTTATGTTTTTTATACGATTAAAGATTTCAGTGAAGGGGAACTCATTTCACCATATTACCGTAACATAAAAACCCACACAATTCCAGTTATCGGTATTATCACAAATGCAATAAGACTGAGTGTACTACCAGTTTATAATAGATATTGCTAAGAGAAAAGGCCAATAAACTGGAAAGTGCAAATTGTTTTTGTTTTATGGTAGTGACCTCCAGAAATGTGTTTTAGAAAAATACCACAAATGCGTTCAAAACTGATTCTTATAATGGAACATTAATTGGTGTTCAAATAAACTGCACCACCACTTAAAATTGTAATTTCTTCCGAATAACATAAGTATATGACAATATTTCTTATAGATTGCATCAGCTGTTACTTTCAGTTACATAAGCATGCTCTGCAAGATTTGCAGAGCATGTCATTCCTTGCTTGTGTGAGGATGGTGAGTTATGTGCAGTTGACGCCACGAAGAAAAGGAGTGCTATTGTTGCTTTATGTGAGGAAGGATGTTCTTCCCGTCATATTGCTTATAGAGTGTCTTGTAATCAGTCGACAGTGAGTAGATTTCTTTCCAAACTGAAGAATACTGGTTCTGCTGACAGGAAAAAAGAAACCGGATGCAAACGAGTCTCTATGCCAAAACAGGACCACGCTTTGAAGTGCTTATGCCTTAAAAACCAAAAGCTTCTTTGTTTGGGCTGAAAAGAGAATGGCAAGAGTGTACAGGAGTGGTAGCAAGTGTAGTAACAGTCAGAAGATGCCTCTTCAAAAATGAACTTGTAGCCCGTTGTCCTAAGAAGAAGCCTCTCGTCACACAAAAAATTAAAAAGGCCCGATTAATTTGGTGTAAGGAGCAAGTCAAATGGTCCCCTGAGCAGTGGAAGTCAGTTATTTTCTCGGATGAGAAGAAATTCAACTGGCATGGCTCTGACGGAAGACAAATGATTCGCTGCAGACGTGGTGAAGAATCCACACTGTATAGTGTCTACAGTGAAATTCCGTACCAGCCAAATGATATGGGGGTGCATTTCGTATCGCTGAGCAGGTCAGCTGCAGTTTATAAAAGGTTCCATATGTGCCAATGGATACCTGGCTATATTGGAAGGCAAATTGCTGCCAACCATTACAGACCATTTCAAACTGCCAAGAAAGTGCATCTTTCAGGACAACTCTGCTCCTTGTCATCGGGCAAAAGTGTAAGTAGGCACTTCTGTAGTTACTTTAGCTTCATTTCTGCATTAGAGGCTCAACAGTAACGTGTTTACATTTGTTATAGGTGAAAAAATGGTTGGAAGAATGGTCCATTACAACTGTTAGCTGGCCAGGAAACAGCCCGGACCTAAATCCTATAGAGAACTGTCGGCATCGTGTGGAATTTGCAGTTGCCAGAAGTAAACCAAAGACCACTCGTGAACTTCAGGAAGCCATAATTCGTGTTTGGAACCATGCACTATCTGCTGATTATCTTCAGAAATTGAGCTGGTCAATGCCTCAATGGTGTGCTGCTGTCATCAGGGCCAGAAGCGGTTCAACTAAATATTAGTTTACACCTGGTGAACTTTTCATTTTGTTTTCCATTTAAAATGATAAACTGAAGCAAATTAAGGGCTTCAGATAACATTATAGCCATAATTGTCGTGTTTACCAAAACTGTGGTGTAAAGGTTGCAAATGCTAATTTGTAATTATAAAAATGACCTTTTAGAGAGATAAATAGCTAGTTGCACATAGCAAAAATTTAGGCTTACAGGGTCTCGGAATGAATTTCCAAAAAAAAAAAAAATAAATAAATAAATAAATAAAAATTTTTATTGGCTTCAAATTACAATATTTTCATATTTCTATGATACCTCCATTTATTCCCACAGGATGCAAAATACATTTCCATGATTTTTTAAAGTTTGCACCGGCTGGCAAAAACTTACATAAAGGCGAATTTCCGTAAGTTCAGTATTATGTAAGCAGGGGAATGCCTGTACTTTCATAATTGCTTATTGTAATAATCTCTGACTGCTACCACTCAAAAATGCTTATTGGCATTTTCAAGTGTAGCAGTCACAGAATAAACCAAAACCTTTTTTATTTATTTATATTTTTTTGATGAGCACCAGATCTGATTGCTCTAGGCAGCAATCAGCAGATTTAGTAATTTGCTTAACTCATTCACGCTGGGGCGACCCACTGGTGGATTGCTGCTCTAATGTCCAGTGGGCAAAGTAATCCACTGGTCGGTCGCTGCAGCTCATTATCATTGCAACCCACGGGTGTCTCGTGGTGCTACAAGTCTTATATTCAGTTTTGGCATTAAGTGCCTGGTGTTTAAGCATTTTATTGGATTTACCAGTCCTCCATATATATTTATCTACCAAGTCTCAGCCCAGGATCAATATTTTTTATTTATTGAGGTTTTTATGGGGCATATAAAATCATAGTAGGAATAGAAAAAGGAATCAATAGTTGGCAGTTTTTATTTCAAATATAATTATTTTTGTTACAGTGAATTATGTTGAAGCATTCTAGACACAAAGCGGGTTGAAGTAACCCCAGAGAAACGTACCAACTGTGTGGTACTACACTTAAGGTGGCAGAAAATGAAAAAGACCTGGGAGTAATTGTGCAGGCAGATATGAAGTTTTCTGAGCAATGCAGACAGGCTGCCAGGGGAGGGCCTTGGGGTTTTGTCAATGATATATATATATATATATATATATATATATATATATATATAGGAATTTTGCTAGCAGGGAAAAGGAGGTGATTGTCCCTCTGTATAAGGCAATGGTCAGACCACGCCTTGAATACTGCATACAGGTCTGGAGGCCTCATTTTAGGAAGGATGTAGATTTACTTGAGCGCGTGTACAGAGAAGGGCAACAAGATTGGTGAGGGGAATGAAGGGATCCTCTTACCAAGAGAGGCTTAAGTTCTGCAAATTGCAGTGGCTGGAGACTAGGCACCTGTGCAGTGATCTGATTGAGGTGTATAAGGCCTTGAATGGGTCGAGCATGCTGAATTCTGATAGGATCCTTCCACTTGTTCAGATTACGAACCTAAGGGGGCATAAATTCAAATTAAGAAAGGACAGATGTAGAATAGATGTGCGGAAATTTGCCTTTAGCCAGCGGGTGGTTAATTGTCGGAACAAACTTCCATCTGTCGTGGAAGTTGATAGGTTGAATAAATTTAAGGAGGAACTGGACAGGCTCATACACTTGCCTTCTTGCATCACATGGCACTACTAGCATTAGCATTAGCATTAGCATTAGCAGAGGCATATGATGCAAGAAAGCAAGCTTATTCAGCATCAGCCAAAAAAAACAAAAAAAAAAAAAAAAAAAAACCCACTCCCATTTCACCCCTCCGTTCGTTCGAAATACCTGTCCAGTTGAGCTTTAAATTTGTTTAGGCTATCAACTTCAACAACCAGTGATGGAAGTCGGTTCCACCAACCAACCACCCGCTGGCCAAAGGCAAATTTCCGCACATCTATCCGACATCCGTCCTTCCTCAATTTGAATTTATGCCCTCTGAGGTGATTATTCTGAGAAAGATGAAGAATCCCATTGGCATTGAGCATGCTCAAACCATTCAAAGCCTTATACACCTCTATCAGATCACCTCGCCGGTGCCTAGTCTCCAGACTCTGTAATTTGCAAAACTTAAGCCTTTCTTCGTAAGAGCAACCCTTTGTTCCATTTACTAATCTTGTTGCCCTTCTCTGTACCCGTTCCAGCAGTACCCGTACTACTACTATTTTCACAATCTTGACAAAATGTGTTAACTTTTTTTGCCTTCTGGTCTGCTTCTTTCCTTCCTTCTTTTACAGAAATTTTCTTGTTAACACTCCTTACAAAGTTTCCTAACTTTCATTGCTTGACCTTCCATTTTACAAAAAGTACAAATTTTGCCAGGTGCCTTTGTTTCTTTTGTAGTAGTCTCGCTATTCAATTAACTGTATATTATACTTTCTCGGAATTGAAGGATGGATAGATGATTATTAGTCCCATATTTACTCTGTACCACCCATGCATTGAACAGTATGGTACCAAAGATGATCTCCCTTGCAGCTTTTTTATACAATTTTACGGTTTTCGCAGGCTACTATATTATGACGCCATTTCATCAGATATATCCACTCCCTTCTTTGCTTGATTGTAGCTGATAATAACATCAGGTTTCTTGATTTTTTTTCTCCCTATCTATTGTTCTTTCCTGTATCAATAATTTTACACTGATGAGTTTTGCATGTCGTTAGCATCATTACTGGTCTTTTTCAATCCATTTCATGATTTTAACTCCTTTGTTATTCTCAAGAGTGATTATTTCTCCTGGTTTCATTTTTTCTCCTTGTAATATTCCTTGGTATTCCTTTTTAATTGCTTCTTAGAGACCCACAGACAAAGGTTTTCTTTTCTAATAACTCTTGCACTAGAGGGAAACTGGTGTAAAAATTATCCGAATAAAGAACACGTCCTTCACTGAGCAGATTAGCCATCAGTTTCATTGAGATAGCATGGGAATGTCTTTTACCTTCCACTGAATCTCCCTTTCTAGTATAAATAGAGATTTCATGAGTAGTATCCCTTGGGCAAACATAATTTACAAAATCTGATCCCATATTTATGAGATTTGGTAGGGATATACTGGCGAAAGAGTAGCCTTCATTAACAAGAAATCAAACTTTTATCGATGACCAAGTTTTTTCCAGGCTTTAACATGCTTTGAAAATTCCAATTTCTAATAAAATTCTGATTTTGTTGAGATGGTCTTGTCCACTGGCAGTTTCATTATCAAAGAAATGTCAATATTTCAGCAGATCTAGGAAATGATCTCCACTCATAGATTTCCTCATAAAATTATTCGAGTATAAATCTTTTTTTGACCAGTGTAATCTTATATCTGGGACATGAACAATTCCCATTATCAATAATATTCCAATAATGTTTCCATTTCCGGTTCAGTGGTCGGTCTCCAATCAGCTTTCTTCTTTTTGGGTGTTCGTATATTACTAGCTGCTGATGACAAACAGTACTGTGTATATCTGTTGGTTTCAGTCACCATCATCTGAAGGACATTGTCGGTTGAAAACAGTTTGTATATGTGGAAGGTTGGTTCAGATCAACATCAAAAAGGGTTTCAGCATCTTTATTATATTCGATAACTGAAATTTTAGTTTTTTCTACCTCTTGCCAAGTAACATTTTCAGACTTAGATGCGGAGATTACTTGAGAATTTAGTTCATTATTTTCACCAGATTCTTCTGATCTTATCATCGCCATCTGTAATTGGAATGTATGTCTAAATCATCTAATTCTGACCGGTCATTGGATTCCACTAAAGAAATACTGTGGCTTCTCTTTTGTTTGCAAGTCCAACTCTGTTCTCGATGTCCCTGGATGATTTTCATCATGTTTTTGGACACATTTTTCTTTCAAAAGAGGTACATCTGAATCATCACTATCACTTCTATACATCAAACATTTGTCTTTAGCTCGTTTTCCATAAAAAGAAGAGGGATTCATTTCAAAACTTTTTAGAAATAGGTATCTATAAATACGATAAACAAAAATTCGAAATATCTAAAGAGTTTACCTCAATCTCTAGTTTATAGTGATAAACTAAAATGTTCTCCACACGTGCATGTATTTGAAATGAAGTCAATATGGAGGCAATAACTATTGTCAGTCTCACAGAGTATGAACAAATTCGTAAACAATGCTCATGGTGGTACCAGGAAGTAATTCGAGCATGGGCATTGGTGAACCACTGGCACTTATCCCCGTTCATTGACAATACTTAGTGCCACAGGTGGGGGCGAACTACTGGTCCTATCAAATTATCACGAAAAACAAATGCCAACCTGTTTTTCTTACGCATACTGTGTTATTTGGTTAAATGAAGCAAATTATGAAAAAAAAAGTCGTAATTTGGGAAATAAAAGTTGTGAGTCTATCTGTTTCTTACGCTTCATGTTAAATAAATGCCCCAGCGGGAATGTGTTAAAAACTGCCAGAGATTTCTCTGAGAAATCGCTGGCAAATGAATCACAATGCGGTATTGGCTAAAATATTAGACAATATTTTTAGATAAGACTTGTATAGACAAATTATATAAATTTTAACAATTAACAGCAAATGTAGAAAACACTTAAAAACTAATGTTGCATATGAACTCAATTATTTTGCATTGATATTTACAGAAGAATATCCCTTTATGTCAATGAGAAATCATGGGAGTGAAGTTGAAAAATATCTAATTAATGATATTGAAATTTCACATGATTATTTAATGAAAAAACTTGAACCTACAAGCCAGTAAGGCTCTTGGGGTTGATGGCACATATCCTATAATTTTGCCGACCGGGCTAGCCGGGTAGGTAAAGTGCCTACCTGGCAACCCAAAGGTCGTGGGTTCGATTCCCGCCTCGGGCTTGGATCAAAGTACTGCAAAAATCTTGGGAGGTGCATTACGGCCACAGAAGCCTATGCGCCAACAACTACCAAAAAAAAAAAAAAAAAAAAAAAATCCTATAATTTTAAGGGAGGCGGCAAGTGAGTGCATTTAACAACTGAGGCTAACTATGAGTGAATCAATGGATTCAGGAGAGATTCCGTTGGATTTGAAAAGTGTCAACTTATCTCCAATACATAAGAGTGTAGTGGGAAATAACCGACCAGTCAGTCTAACTTCAGTAGTAGGGGAAATCATGGAGGCAATGTTTAAGGGTGGAATTCAGGATCATTTAGATAGAAATGGAATTCTGAAGGATATGTGACATAGTTTTGTACAGGAAAATCATGTTTAACAAATCTGGTTAGCTATTTTTACAGGGCCACTCCTGAGTTGGATTTAGGGAATAATTTAAACAATGTTTATTTAGATTTCAGCAGAGCATTTGACTCAGCCCCACATGAGTGGTTACTTTATAATCTGGAAAAGGTTGGAATCACAGTGAAAATCCTTAGATGGATGGCAGGATGGCACCAGGGCAAATGATAAATGGTCATTCCTCAGATTGGGTTGATGTAAGAAGTGGGGTTCCCCAGGGATCGGTATTGGGACCACTGTTGTTTTTGATTTTCTTAAACAACAATGAGAAGGGATAGAGGGCGTGATGCAACTTTGCAGATGATGCAAAGATTGGTAGCGTAGTTAATGATCACCGCCAAGCAGTGACCCAGATAGACTTCAGGATAGTCAGAAAAGTGGCAGCTTTGCTTTAATCCAACGAAGTGCAAGGTCTTACATCTGGGAAACAGCAACCCCAAAATAACTTGTACACTTGGTGGAGTTGAACTAAAATCAATAGTGGAAGAAAGCGACTTGGGATTTACGATACGTTCAGCTATGAAGTTGTCTGAGCATTGTAGACAGGTTGCAAGGAAGGTCCATGGTGTTGTATTCATGGTTTATCGAACATTTGCTAGTAGAGATAAGGATGCCATAATCCCGTTATACAAGGCTATTGTTAGACCACACTTGGAACACTGTGTTCAAGCATGGAGACCATTGTGATAAATGGTTCTTCCTCAGATTGGGTGAATGTAAGAAGTGGGGTGCGCAGGGATCAGTACTGGGAACAGTGTTGTTTTGTATTGGGACCACTTAAAAAAAAAAGACATCGAGCTTCCTGAAAGGGTCCAAAGATGGGTTACTCGCCTGGTGAGATCGGCAAAAGGGTGTTCATATGAGGAAAGACTTTGAATATGTGGGTTGCACAGATTGGAAACTAGGCACCTGAGAGGAGACTTGATTGAGGTGTTTAAGGCTCTGAAAGGCAAAAATAAAATGAATGAGGATGAAATTTTCACAGTTATAAATGATTCTTGAACTAGGGTTCTTAAATTCAAGTTATGGGGGGGGGGTTAGACTGGATTTTAGTCAGCGAGTTATAAATTACTGGAATAAGTTACTTAATATGATAACATAGCTTAATTTATTATGGTACTCACCTTTTTTTATAATCTGCAATTGATGTTTGAATAGGGTGGATGATAATTTTAATTTAAATTAGGAGTAAGTAAGTTGGGGTTTAAAAACAGAAGTTAAAATATGCGCAAGGAAGTAGAAGTGCACGTCTTCGTCCTTGGTTGTCAATATTAAAGTTAAAAATAATGGTTAATACTGGAGGCCAATAGCCATAACAAGTGGCTTTCGTTATCCACGTCTGCAGTTGGCAACGATGGGTTGAGAGTGAACGTGTATATTTAAGAAAGCTAAGTTCCCACGATGCTCCTGGTTACATGTGGAAATCCTAGGTGCATGAGATTCCAAGCCGGTGCAATGTTGTAAGGTATAATTTGATAATGGGAATGGCTGATTCTACTAAGGGGGTGTGATTGTGAGATTGAACATGTGATGCTAGTTCTGTGTTGGTTTCGCCTGTCTTCGTCCAGAATTAAAATCCAGTTTTAAAATCTTCCAATATGAAGCCCTAGTCATAGAATGGTTCTGCCGCCATTCCAATCTCCAAGTATTAAATACCAAACTACCTTACAACATTGCACTGGCTCGGAATCTCATGCACCTGAGATTTCCACATGTAACCAGGAGCATCGTGGGAACTTAGCTTTCTTAAATATACACGTTCACTCTTAACCCATCATTACCAACTGCAGACGTGGATAATGAAAGCCACTTGTTATGGCTATTGGCCTCCAGTATTAACCATTTATTTTTAACTTTAATATTGACAACCAAGGACGAAGACGTGCACTTCTACTTCCTTGCACATATTTTAACTTCTGTTTTTAAACCCCAACTTACTTACTCCTAATTTAAATTAAAATTATCATCCACCCTATTCAAACATCAATTGCAGATTAAAAAAAAACAGGTGAGTACCATAATAAATTAAGCTATGCTATCATATTAAGTCAATTATAAATAGTATTTTAAGTAATCTACAATTATTGAATTGGAATAGGTTACTTATATGGGCAGTAGAGGCTGACAGTTAAGAGAAATTCAATCGTTACCTATGGAAGGAGGAAAACACTTAAGTTGTCTATTTCCTTTTCTTTTAATAACTATTTATTTTATTAATTTTTTTTATTATTATAATTATTATTATTTTACTATTTTTTTTCTTTTTTTGGCTTGTGCAGCATAAGCCTTAGGCTTAGGCTTATGCTGCGCCATACGGCCCTTACTAATACATAAAATGGGACAAGGCACACACAAAAACAGGGTGAAACACAAAAAAAAAAGAAAAAAAAAAGAGATTTACTTACTTTGAAGCAATATGTATGATAACCTTTATCACATCCATCACATAATAATAACATATCTTCATTATCTCCACTGTGACAAAACTGGCAGCTCTAAAATAAAAATTAAAAAAAAAAATTAATTATTGGTATTTATTTGAAGTAAAGAGTGTTGTTTATGCACACTTTGTGAGGGAGGGGAGATAATTATACAGGTATCCCTTGTATAACACGGTAGTTAGGTTCCTATAAAATCTCGTGTAGTGCGAAACTGTGTTATACGGGATTAAGAACCAATACAAAACTGGGGGTTATGTTCCAACAGATAACAAAAATACATCGTTTTTTTTTTTTTTTTATAACTATCGGAAACTTAATTTTTATTTAAAATAATAATAACTGAACAAATGTCTTACAAACTGTGATACATAGTATGTCAGTTAATGTAGGTTCATTTAATTTACTTCCTCTTTATTGCTGCTAAGCACAATCAAACGAGAATGTTTTCTCTGTTGCAGAATATCGTTGCCTTCTGAATTTTCTTCTGCAGCATTTAGATTTCATGTATCTTCTGCTCTCTTTAAAAAAAAAAAATCTGTATTTTGGGATTGTTTGCTTTTGCTTGATTGAACTTTGTAAATTGTATAGTATGGAGCTAAGCATTTTTGAAGCTCCCTTTTGAACTTTGTGTTCCTTCCAGTCGAAGGATCTGCATTAAAAAAATAAGATTCTAATTGCTCGGCTAAGTTTATGCCTTCCTGTATGCTTTCTAGTGTAAAATTTGGAACTTCAGAATTTTCATCTGAGCTATCATCGTCTGAATTTATCTGGTTTACCTCTGATGCTATTTCTATAAATTCCATTTTGTCAGCCTCTTTTTCTACCAGTAATTCATGAATGTGTTCAGTAGTCATATCATTAAAACCTTCCCCTCCTACCGACTTAGCAAGGTCTACAATTGCACCAATTCTGCTTTCTGCCAGTTTGACCATATTTCCTGAATTAACTGACTCTGGCCATACATTTTGCCACATGCACATGTTGATGGTTTTACTTTTTTGAGTGATAAAGCTATCATTCCGAATACAGTCCAATAATCAATTGAAAAATGTTTCCATGTTTCCATCATTTCAATAGATTCGGAATCAATATTTTCCAAAATCCATTGTAATGATTTTCTAATGTAATAAGTTTTAAAGGTAGATATAATGCCTTGATCTAATGGCTGAATTAAAGAAGTTGTATTAGGTGGTAGGAACATTACTTCAACATTTTGGATGACATCTTTTGGATGGCCTGGCATGTTATCCAATAGTAATAAAATTTTGAAATCTATATTTTTTTGCTTTAAACAGTATTCCACAGCTGGCACAAAACAATTTAGAAACCATTCTTTAAATCAGTTGGCAGTTAACCCAAATTATGCCTAAGTTCCTTGGGCATAATTTAGGGCTGGAATTTAAATTCACAACAAAGAAATTAATCGAATACACTTCTTAAGAACTAAGTTTAGTAATACATACCCAGAAACATTTATAAATGATCAAATAAAAACCAAAATAACCTTACAAAAAACCTTAAGTTACGAACTACATGTTTCAAAGTCACAAATATTTAAGGTCTCAAACAAAGCACAAGTTCAATAGCACAGAACCTAACATAGGGATTTCCCAACAAAATAAAATACAGTCGGTCCTCGTATAACACGTGTTTGCATTACACGAATTCGATCATACACGATTTATAAATAGGGGAACGTTATCTTATATAACACGAACCGAATTCGCTTATACACGATTCGCCTTTGTGTTTACAAGAAATGGCAGTCGAATGCGGAATCACCCCAACTGAACGCAACACGAGAGGAATGAAGAAGATTCTGAAAATGTATTTATGTGTTTTATATCAGTGAAGGGGAAACAGATTTCACCATAATAACGTAAAAACCAACACAATTCCAGCTATCGATATAATCGCAAATGCAATTAGATGGAGTTTACTACCAGTTTATAACAGATTCCACTAGCAGAAACGAAACTGGAAATTGTTTTTATTGTTTTATGGTAGTAACCCCCAGAAATGTGCTTTAGTAAAATGTGAGGTGTTAATAGTGTATCTCGGCCTTTACAGTGTTGTTTATTCAGTTGCTACCTGCACGCAGCTTTGTTTCTGTGTATCAAGCGTGCCACCTCGTTTGTAATTGTGCTTTATTCCCTAAAAATTAGTAAAATACTTAAAAGGTGTGAAAAGGAAGCGTCCTGGCTAAGACACCGCAGATTCAGAGAGAAAAAAAAAAAAGAAGCAATATCGATAAACAGAGGCAGGCTGGGTCAAAAATTCTTACCCGGGAAAATTTGTAGTGGCCTCATACTACGGTTTATGGCCAAAATCACACCGGCCTCCGGCCCACCGTGGTTTCCCCCGTAAGGCTTATGGCCAGTCCGCTTCTGTCGATAGAGAAAAAAATATGAAATTGTGAAATGCTTTGAGCAAAATGAAAGACCATGTGATGTTGCACGTGCTACAGACCTAAATGAGGCAACGCGGAGAATTACAAAGAATGCAGAGAAAATAAAAACCACTTTCATAGCAGGAACAACTCAAAGTGTAATTAAAATCCATTAGATTAAGACACAAAGAATTGGAAGAGATGGAACGGCTGTGATCTGTTTGGATAGAAAATCAAACAAAAAGCAAGTTTGCTTATGATAGAAGCAAAAGCATTAGCAATATTTTATTACGACTTACGTATTATAATTTATACTTACGACTATTTTATTTAATATAATAGATTTTTTACGAATAAAATAGTATTTTATCCGTAAAAAATACTTTTTTAGTATTAAAAAATACTAAAAATACTTTATTATAATATAATATTATTTTTATTACGTATTTTAATCGTTATAAAATACGTAAGTATTTTATAACGATTAAAATTACCCGATTATTTATTGTGTTTGGTAATGTTTTGGTTCCAAATGTGTGTTCAATCTTGGGTGGTCGGCACCTAACCCTACTTTTCCCATAGGGCCTGTTGTTTATATTGCACGAGGGTTTCTAGGAACGCAACTATCGTGCTATACGAGGACAGACTGTACAGGGATTTCCCAATATTTATTTTTTTGCCTAAGGACTAGAGTTAACAGCGGGATTCACAAAAAAGAATGGAAATGTTGAAAAATTCATCTAACATAATATTAGGTTTTTCCCACACAAAAGATCAAAAATACTGTGTTATGCACGGTTTGGCGCAATTCTCTAACCGTGTCAGAGCGAAACGATGTTTGTTATTAGAACATTTATCTTTCATAGTTATAATTGTTACTACAATTATAACTATATTACTCTGATGATGTGATGAAAAACAAATACTCACACAGCACTGAAAGTTATAATGGACAATACCCAGACTGTTCAGAAATGTAAGGCATGAAATATTTTTTTTAAAAAGTAGCACTACTAAGAAACTGCCAATGCATACAGTACCCATACCTGTGCCATGGTATGCAGACTGGTCTGCAGCTAGACATAAATGCTACAAGGTGTGTCATGCTGTGTGTGTGTGTGATAGATGCGGAGATTGAAAGTGTGAGTGGGAAATTTAAGCGGGAATTAAGGATCCTTATTGATAAATTTGAGTTCTCAGAGAAAAGGGTCACCACCTTAAAGAATTAAATCTGATGACATCATATTCAGCAACTCAACTGAATACTAGAACCTACTCCTTGTGTTGGCTGCACAGTTGGATTGCCATGAGCAGAATGCTCTCGTCCCAAAGATGGCAGTGATTCAGTGGGATTCCATTATCAGGAAAGGAAATATTTCATCAAATAAGGATAGGGGGATTATGACAAAAAGTCGATAACATAGAACAATTACAAGGTGAGATCGAATCTTTTGGGGACTGAGCTAATATCTGGGAAATGAAGCGTACCGATTATTTGCATGGATCTCCTTAAAAGCAGTCTCCTTGACACTGCATACACAGATTCTAATGCTTCTCTAACTTCATCCATCATTTCTTCTACAGTCAATTTAATGACATAGAACTCAGTAAATATGCCATACATAAATGAAGGGATGACAGAGATTTTATAAGAAGGAAAAACAACAGTGGCGGCACTAGTCAAAGTGTCTGACTTAGATTGTCTGTATGTAATTAGCATTAGCAGAGGCATACAATGCAAGAAAGCAAGCTTATGCAGCATCAGTCAAAAAAAAAAAAAAAAAACACTCCTCCCATTTCACTCCTCCATTTGTTCCAGATGCCTGTCCAGCTCAGCCTTAAATTTATTTAGGCTATTAGCTTCCACAACAAAAGATAGAAGCCTGTTCCACCAATCAACTACCCACAGGCTAAAGGAAAATTTCCACACCTCTATTCTACAACTATCTTTCCTCAATTTGAAACTGTGGTTTTTAATCTGAGCAAGAGAAAGAATCCCATCAGCATTCAGCTTGCTCAACCCATTCAAGGCCTTATACACCTCAATCAGATCACCTTGCAGGTGCCTGCTCTCCAGACATCGCAATTTGCAGAACTTAAGCCATTCTTGGTAAGAGCACCCCTTTGTTCCCCTCACCAATCTTCTTGACCTTCTTTGTACTCGTTCTAGCAACTCTACACCCTTTCTAAAATGAGGCCTCCAGACCTGTACACAGTACTCTAGGTGTGGCCTGACCATTGCCTTGTATAACGGGATAATCACCTCCCTGTCCCTGCTGGCAAAATTCCTATATATCACTGACAAGACCCCATGACCTGTCCTGGCAGCCCATCTGCAGGGCTCAGCGAGCTTCACATTTGACTGCACAATTACCCCCAGGTCTTTTTCACTTTCCACATCCCTGAGTTTAGTACCACACAGTCAGTACATTCTTCTTCAGTTATTGCTACCCATATGCAGTACTTTGCATTTGTCAATGTTAAACTTCAGTTACCACTTTTCCAACTTATCTAGATCCAATTGGAATAGCATACAGTCTTTGCTGTCATTAACAACCCTGCCAACCTTTGTATCATCTGCAAACTTGGACATCAAACCCGATATACATCATCAACATCACTGATAAATAAACAAAACAACAATGGGCCCAACACCGAACCCTGGGGAACTCCACTAATAACATTTGTCCACGAAGAGCAGTGTCCATTGATTACCACTCTCTGTCATCTCCCACTCAACCATTCCTTAACCATTGTAGCAACTTACCCTTAATACCATACCTCTACAATTTGTACAGCAGTCTTCCATGTGTAACAGTATCAAAAGCTTTCCTCAAATCCAAGTATATGATATCAAAATTATTTTTGGCATCCAGTTCCTTTGTGACCACACCACAGTATCCAATCAAATTGGTCAGACAAGACCTCCCTTTAACAAACCCATGCTGTGTCTTAACTATTACTGCAGTCTTGTCTAGATGATCCCGAAATGCTTCTTTAACCAGTGCTTCTGTTATTTTCCCCAGAACACAAGTTAAACTAACAGGTCTATACTTTCTTGTGTCACCTTTTGAACCCCATTTGTGATATATTTGCAAACCTCCAGTCCATGGGGCCTCTCATAAGTCCAAGGAAGCTCTCATAATTATCGCTAAGGGATTGCTTGCTGCCTTTGCTGCCTCCTTTAATATAACTGGATAGATCCCATCCACCCCAGGTGCCTTTTTTATGTTTAACTTCAAACATTTATCCTCCACTTTGCTCTCAGTTATTACAAAATCACTTAGCTCCCTGTTAGAGTTTGATAAACTTCTGCCACTCCCCTCATTGAATAACTCCTCGTGTGTGAATGTAGATGCTTGACATTTTCTGTAACCTTTTCTATCTCAGTGATACAGTTAATATTCAAAGTTTCAACAATTTCAACCTTTTCTTTTTCTTCAGCTGCTTCATCTAGCAAGTCATCAAAATCCTGATATAGTGTTTTTCCATAACTTTCCCAAAATCTCCCCTTTCTTTAGCTTCTTTTACAGACATTTTAACCCCTCGCACCTTTTCTTTGTAAACCAATAAGGATTTATTAGATTTATTCTCCAAAAATATCTTTAGCTGTTGCGTAAGTGGCATCGTGTGTAGGCAATGTAAAATTTTTCAAAAGAGGAATAAAGCACTTCAACCTATTTTAGCCATCTGTTTATTTCAAGTTGGAGATTATGTCCAGATCGGAATCAGACGTTTTGTGGTATATTCTTACTGCTTCATTGCATAGATCAGGAAGCATAATGGTCTGAGTTAGTCAAAATCAAAACTTTGCACTCCTTTACCTCCTTGTATTTGATAATCAAACTTCTGAAAGATAAAGCAATGTATGTATTACCTAACTTTATGCACTGATTTCAAATATGGCAGAAAACTTTCATGAACACAGTTCTGGTAAAATTTTTAGCTTTTGATAAAATGCAATATATACATTTAAGGGATGGATGGGGATTTACTGGAACCTCATGTGTTTTTTTATTTAAGAATAAGAAAAAGTCCTAGCCCACATACGAGATCATTTAATTTGTGGACTGGGGCAAGATTTTATGTTTATCACAAAAATCTTTCCATAAATGCTGCTAGAGGTGCTCTCCCTGATCACTACTGAGCTGACTCTATGTGCGCATGCCAGTATTTGTCGAGCTAGTGTTGCATGAAGAGAGTTACTTTAGTCACGTGTCATCACCGATGATTGTTTTGAAGCAAGTATCATGTCGGATATACAAACTGAACGTGATTCTTCATTGTCCTGGGGCTTAAATGCACAGGAAAGAGCTAAAGAGATGAATGAAGATTATGGTAATGACTGTCTAGGTAGGGTGACCATATTCCGGTGTGAAGTGGTTTCTTCATCAAGACAATGCCAGGCCCCAAACAGTTAATATTGTGCAGGCAGTGATCACTGGCATAGGTGTGAGGTTCTGACACATCCCCCTTATTCACAGAACTTAGCCCAGTGTGATTTCTTCCTGTTTCCACATCTGAAGAAAGCTCCAAAAGGCAAGTGTTTCATGTCTGCCAAAAAATGGCTTACAAGAAGCATTTAATAAATAGGTACAATGGTGGCAAAAGTATGTAAAGTACAAGGGTGAGTATTTTGAGAAAAAGAAATCCACAGAAGATTCAGAAGATGACAATTAAGATAATATCTTGTACCAGTCTGGGAATTAAATGATCACCCCTTGTACTTTCAAGTTCATCCACTGCCTTTGTTTAGGTAACAATATTTAAATATATAATCTGTTTATCCTGCTACTGTAATCGAGAAAAATGTGATTTAAAAAATAAAAATAATGAATTGTCTTTTTTCAAACCTATCACTTTTTTTTTTTTTTTTTTTTTTGAAATATACCATTATATCTTAATTCTGCAATTATTTGGAAGTTAAGGATGGAAACAATTAAAGACAACCACCAAAAAAAGGATTTTTTTTTGTCTATTCTCGAGGCATTACGATTAGATTGCTTTGGTTGTATGATGTGCATTCATGTGACGTACACTAACCAGCATTTACAAAAAAATTTAATCTTTTTTTCTCATGTTGCCATGGACAGCTTACACTGATGAGCCAAAACATTATGACCACCTATCTAATATGATGTCGGTCCTCCACAGGCAGCTAAAACATCTCACACCCGGGGAGACATGGATGTTACAAGATTTCTAAACGTGTCTTGTGGTATCTGGTACCAACACGTAACAAGCAGATCCTTTAACTCCTGTAAGGTCCGTGGTTGAGATGGCGCAGATTGAAGTTGCTGTTCCAACGTAAACCACAGATGCTCAATGGGATTGATGATGTCTGGGAAATTTGGAGGCCAGGGCAATACCCAGAAGTCTTCCTCGTGTTACACGAACCAATCTCGAACAATTTGGGCGGTGTGGCATGGCACATTATTCTGCTGAAAGACAGCGCCACCAGAGGGGAAGACGTTTGCTATGAAAGGGTGTACCTGGTCAGCAATGATGTTTAGGTAGGTGGTAGATGTCAGGGTGCCTGGCACACGGATGACTGGAACCAGGGTATCCAGCAGAACATCGCCCAAAGCACGACACTACCACCACAGGCTTATTTTTGTCCAACGGTGCATCCAGGCGCCATCATTTCTCCAGGTAAACGACACACACACACCTAGCCATCCATATGGTGTAACAGGAAACGGAATTGATTGGACCAGATGACCTTGTTCCAGTCACTCAATGTCCAGTTTCGATGCTCACGTGCCATTATAAGCGTTGTCACTGGTGAACTGTGGTTAGCATTGACAATTGGAGCAGCCTGCGCATATGCAACCCCATTTTCAGCAGGATTCGATATACAGTGTGTTGTGACACATTACTCCTGTCACCAGCATTCCAATTACCGGTGAGTAGCACCACAGTTGGTATGTACCATTTGGCAGACCCTTCGCTCACATTACCATATGGATAGACGGGTGTCCATCCATATGTTGCAACAGGAAATGGGATTCATCGGACAAGACGACCTTCTTCCAATCACAAAAGATCCAGTTTCGTTGCTAGCATGCCATTGTAGGCACTGTCGCTGGTGAACCACGGTTAGCATGAGCAATCGGAGGAGCCTGATGATATATACAGCTCCATTTTCAGCAGGGTTCGATATACAGTGTGTTGTGAGACATTACTCCTGTCACCAATGTTCCAATTACTGGCGAGTTGCACCACAGTTGCCAATTAGGACAGCCTTCACTAACATCGATGAGCCATGGTCATTCAACAACTTGTTGGAGATTCGTGGGTTCCCCCTCCTTGAACTACTTTCTTTAGGTACTATCCACGGCTGACCGTGAGCAACCCACCAGTCGTGCTCTTTCAGAAATGCTCTGTGTTGTACTGACCAGACCCAGTCACCAAACTCACTTAAGTCCACTGCCTTTCCCATCTGAAGAACAAGAGTAACACTGATTAATGGAGCTCAGTACCAGGTGTTTTTCATACCATGTCCAAACCCGCACATGCGGCGTAGTTCACCTGCAGTTAGCATTAGTTCAGGCATATGATGCAAAAAAGCAAGCTCATACAGCATCAGCCAGACAAAAAAAAAAAAAAAAAAAAAACAAACAACACCTTCCCATTTCACCAATCCAGTCACTCCAAGTGTTTCTCTAGTTCAGCCTTAAATTTATTTAAGCTATAAACTTCCACAACAACAGATTGAAATCGGTTCCAGCAATCAACTACCTGCTGGCTAAAGGTAAATTCTGCATATCCATTCTATTACTCGTTCCTCAATTTGAATCTATACCCCCTCAAGTTCTTAATCTAAGCAAGCGGAAATAACCCATCTGCACTGAGCCTGCTCAAATCACTCAAGGCCTTATACACCACAATCAGTTCACTTCGCAGGTGCCTAGTCTCCAGTTTCTGCAACTTGCAGGACTTAAGCCCTTCTTCGCAAGCACATCCCTTTGTTATTCTTACTAACCTTGTTGCCCTTCTCTGTACTCGTTCCAGCAACTATACATCCTTCCTAAATTGAAGCCTCCAGACCTGTATACAGTACTCAAGGTGTGGCCTGACCATTGCCTTATACAAAGGGATAATCACCTCCTTGTCTCTGCTAGCAAAATTCCTATATATAATTGAGAAAACTCCATGACCTGCTCTGGCAGCCCATCCTAACAGCACACAGAACTTCATATCCGACTGCACAATTATTCCCAGGTCTTTTTCATTCTCCACCTCCCTGAGTGTAGTACCACATAGTTGGTATGTTTCTCTTGGATTACTGCTACCCATATGCAGTACTTTACATTTGCCAATATTAAACTACAGTTGCCACTTCTCAATCCATCTACCTAACTTTTCTAGATACCGTTGCAGTAGCATACTGTCTTTACTGTCATTAACAACCCTGCCAACCTTTGTATGATATGCAAACTTGGACATTAAGCCGGATATAACTTCATCAATATCATTGATAAATACACAAAACAACAATGGGCACAGCACCGAACCCTGGGGGAAACCATTAATAACCTTAGTCCCCATAGAGCAGTGTCCATTTATTACCACTCTCTGCCGTCTCCTACTCAACCATCCCTTTATCCATTGTTGCAACTTGCCCTTAATGCCATACCACTTCAATCTGTACAGTAGTCTTCCATGTGCAACAGTATCAAAAGCTTTACTGAAATCCATGTATATGATATCAAAATTATTTTTTTGCATCCAGTTCCTTTGTGACAACATCAGTGTCCAATCAAATTGGTCAGACAGCACTTCTTTACAAATCCATGCTGTGTCTGAACTATTCCTGCTATCTTGCCTAGGCGATCCTGTATCACCTCCTTAGCAAGTGACTCCATTATTTTTCCTGTAACAGAAGTTAAACTAACAGGTCTATAATTATTTGTGTCACCCTTTGCACTCCCTTTGTGAATTGGGGCTACATTTGTACATATCCAGTCCATGGGGACCTTCCCTGCCTCTAAGGATGCTCTTATAATTATGGCTAAATGTTTGCTTACTTCCCTCACTGCCTCCTTCATCATAACTGGATAAATTCCATCTGCCCAAGGTGCCTTTTTTATGTTTAACTTCAACAATTTCTCCTCCACTTTGCTCTCAGTTATTACAAAATCACTTATCTCCCTGTTAGAGTTTGATAAACTTCTGGCATTCCCTTCCTTGAATAACTCCTCATGTGTGAATATAGATGCAAAATACTCATTCAGTTTATCAGCTACCTGAGCAGGATCATCAACAGTCGAACAATCTATGTTAAGTAGATCAATCTGATTCATCCCCTTCCTTCTAGAGTTTACATAAGTAAAGAACTCTTTGCTGTTTTTCTTTGAGTCCTTTGCCAAATGTCTCTCATAATCTGCCTTCACCTGCCTAATCTCCTTCATGACTTGATTACAGACTAGCTTATATCTGTTGCAGGCTTCTGTGTTGCCTGATAATTTATATGCATCACATGTATTTTTCTTTTCTGCCACGAGTGGCATTAAACCATCTGACATCCATTTAGGCCTGAACCTTGAAGAGTATTCCTTGGTTGGTATTCACCGTTGGTAACATCATCAGTTGATCCCACTGTATAGAATTTAAAACCCATCCGAGACCACTGTAGTCACCTTTACGAAAATAAAAACCCCTCTCTTTACCCTTGATATTAGTTACATCTTTAAGTAAATTACACATCAGTACACTGTGATCACCGTCACCTAGTGGTTCCTTTATCTGCAAATTCTTAATACATGAATAATCCCTGCTGATAACCAGATCAAGAGCATTAACCTCTCTGGTTGCACCTTTTACATGTTGCTGTAGAAAATGTCCAATAAATCCACAAAAGTCTTGATAGTGTGCGAGTGACCAACCCACCAGTTCCAGTCAATATCTGGAAAGTGAAAATCCTCCATTAGAAGACATTCTGATTTACTGGCCCACTATTTCTCTGCACAACTGTTCACTGTACTCATCAGACCTATAACATACGCCTACTCTCATTTTGTCCTTCCCAGTGTCTATGTCAACTGGATGCACTTCCTTCGATTTTATGTATTTCTTAACTAACAACATAACCCCCACTCCCTTCCTACCCCGTCTGTCCTTTCTGTACACGTTGTACTCCCCAAATTCTAATTCTGCACTGCTTATATCTGTGTGACACCATGTCTGTGATATCCCAACAATATCTGCCTTTGATGTCTTGATCAGTACTTCAAATTGATCAATTTTATTTACTATACTTCTAGCATTAGTGTACATGCAAGCATATATGCACTTGTTCTTACTCTTAGTTACCCTAACACAGCCCATATATTAACTTGTTCCATGATGACTGCCAGCAGCTCTTGAACTGCCCAGCAAGTTGCTCTCTAGGCTGCTGTTCATTACAATAGAAGCAGTGCAAGAATCACTTTTGCCCCTGTCTGCCGCTCCGTTAATCTTTTAGTCCATGAATCCCCCCAATCTAGAAGTTTTCCGACCCACCCACCTACCACTGCCTCGATAGCATCAGCAAATATTCTTGCACTCTTTATATTAGCATATAACGACTCACTGGTCATAATGTTTTGGCTCATCGGTGTATGCTAAAAAAAACAAGTCAGATTACCCTTTTTTTGGTTATATTAAAACCTGGCTTT
Source organism: Mastigoproctus giganteus (assembly GCF_048544385.1). NCBI lineage: Eukaryota > Metazoa > Arthropoda > Arachnida > Uropygi > Thelyphonidae > Mastigoproctus > Mastigoproctus giganteus. Next base: position 51,351,415 of record NC_143588.1, read on the forward strand.
TCAGAAAATTTTTTTTTTCCCTTGAGAAAGTAATAGCTGAATTTTTTTTTAATAATATAACTAACAAATATGAACATGAAATTTTATATTTGATACACAGATAGAGCTGCTTACATTAAAAAAAAAAATGAATAAAAATGTTTAACACTTCCAACACTCCAAACATTATAAACATTTGAAATTTCAGATTTCATAATACTTACAGCTCTCATAATGGATTTATCCCATGCAATGCAAGCCTCTAACAGATTTAAACACATGGCAAGTTGAGCTGAACTTTGAGATGCTTGCACTCCTTCTCGCCAGCATAATAATCCTGATGGAATTTCCTCACAGTCAAATGACTGATTTGAATTGGTCCCACCACTCGACAAAGTAGATAGATTTAACTCACTACTGCTGCCAAAGTTAAAAAATATATACATTTTCATTATTATGTATTGAATGAAATGAGAGAAAACACTAAAGAAAAGAATGATCAACATATGAATATGTATTTTAATGTAAAGTTTACATTTTGATTTAAGTAGAAATATAGTTTTAGTTTAGATTAACACATATCCAATGTATTGTAAATGGCTTCATTTGTGAAATCAAAGACACTTACAGAGCCAACATTACAAGGATATTCAATATGCATCTTCCATTTTAAGGGCAAAGTTAAAACTTGGAGGGGGGGGGTGTTCTGGTCACTGAAAATGCTATTTACAGCTATTCTGAGATAACTAGATGCAAATTTCTTCGGATTTTTGAAAAGAAAATAACTACCAAGGGGGGAAATCTGTACAGTGGGGTTGTAGTTTATTTCCTTGGGGGAGGAATCCTATCCACCTCCCTTAAATTTATTTCAACTACTCACTTTTACAATGACATATGGTAGTTTGTCCTGAAATTCACTCTGGCTGAAAGCAAATGAAAAATGAAAGATAAAGGCAATTCTCTCTCTCTTTCTTCCTTACTCTCTGCTGCAGCTCTTGATCACAAAACACAAGTAGAAAGATATCTAGCATCAATCAGATTGGAACTTAATAACTCTAAATCAGATCAAATGACTTTTACAAACAAAAGGTCAAATATCAATATCGAATTTTATATCACAGGTGAGCCTATAAGAAAAGTCATCATGCATAAGAATTCAGGCCTAACATGGGGTGAGAGGCTCACATTTTAACACTACCAGAGCAAACCCCTATACAACAACATGGAGTTGATTCATCTAATATGTGCAGTACTGCTTTTATTAAGATATATGCTTGGAAACAGTCGATTGTAGCTCAAAATATCGAAACATTAATAATACTTAACTGGACACATTGATATCCTCAGAAATGACAATATTGTCAGGATACTCACGATGGCAGAACTAAACCTGGCTGACCCACAACTACCTCTTCAAGCTGGGCTAGATAACTTAGCTCGTCTAATTAGCATGTTTCCAAACATAATTGAACTTGTCAACAATTTACCTAGAAAAAAAAGTTCTATGAATCAAAGTCATATATCATGAGTAGCGGCATTCACCTAGAAGCAAAGTCATGTATCATGACGAGTAGTGGCAAAACCATACTCATACGATAAGACTTTGATCCACAGAACTTATGTAGGTCAACTGTAAGAGATATGGAAGACTACTTTATACAAGTTGGAGCAGTATGGCATTAAGGGCAAGTTGCTACAATGGATAAAAGGATTGTTGAGTAGGAGAAGACAGAGAGTGGTGGTCAATGGGTACTGCTCTTTGTCGACTAATGTTATTAGTAGTGTCACTCAGGGTTCGGTGTAGGGCCTATTGTTTTTTTATTTATTTTTTATTTATTTTTTATGAAAACTCCAAACGAGAGGTATTAGAGCCTATAGTACTTAGTACCGTGCTTGGGTTGGAGGTTGTGAAGACAAAAGAAGATATTTGTTGACATTAGACTAACTTCTGTAGACTAATTTTCAGGAAATATGTATGAAGGTTCTCTCTCTTTCCAGAAAGTGGCAGTTGAATGAATAAATGAGGAAGATGAAATATTGGTTCTGTGAGTTTGAAGTTGGACAGTAAATGGATGTTGGCTGGGGCAGCACATGTTCGGACTGTTTTGAAAGAGAGAGCAGGAATTTAGAAGTCAATTCAGAAGAACAGTGCCCATGGAAGTATCTGTAGAAAAGGCATGCAGCAGAAATGGTACGTCTATGAGACAGAGAGTGGACAGAGACTGTTGAGAGGAGTCATTAATTAACCTAACTGCCCTCTCCTGAATGGAATCTAGAAGCCTGAGAGAGGTTTTGGGGGCAACACCCCAGATGTGGGAAGAATATTCCATGGAAGGGCGGATTTGCGATTTGTACAAAGTGAACAGTTGTTTGAAAGAAAAGTAATGCCGAGAGCAAAAGAGAAAACAAAGTTTTTTAGATGCAGAGGAAGCAATATTTGTAATGTGCTTGTGCCAAGAGAGATTAGAAGTCATGGCAGTCCCCAAAGAGATATATCATTTTGCCTAGAAATCCGAGTGTCACTAAAGATAAGCATAGGAGCAGAAGAATCCTTTTTGCGAGATATAAGACAACACTGAGTTTTAGAAGGGTTGAAATCAACTAAGTTTTCTTTGCCCCACTGGAGAATTACCTGTAGATCAGCATTTAAGGAACTGGTAGCAGATTTTCAAGAAGTTGAATCTGATTGAGCAGGACAAGGTTTCTCAAAATGGAAAGCAATGTGCTATCATCAGCAAAACTATGAATAGGATTTCCAGTTAATGGAAGAAAGTCACTAATATACAAGAGGAAAATAGTGAGGGGAAAGAACAGAACTTTGGGGGACATCAGCATTAGTGGAGAAGTTAGAAGACAGAGAGCCATCTACCATCACCCTCGGTGAGTGATCAGAAAACTGGATAACCAATTACTAAAAACAGTTGTCAAACCATAAGATGGAAGCTTGTTTAGAAGACCATTATGCCAGACACGATCGAAAGACTTTGAGATGTCAAGAGCAACTATTTGTGTTTCACCGAACTTTTCCATTGAATTAGTCCATAAATGGGTAACATAAGCCAGAATATCACCAGTGGACAGACACTGACGGAATCCATACTGGCGATCTTTGATCAGACGGAAGGTTTCTAGGTAGTTTAAGAGTTGGCGGTTAATTGATTTCTTCATTACTTTAGAAAGAGTAGAAGTAATTGCAATGGGATGGGAGGGATTTGTCACCCTTTTTAGGAACTGGCTGAATATGAGCAAATTTCCAAGCAGAAGGAAAAATGCCTTTGGAATAAGAAAGTGAAAAAAGGCGGCAAAGAACAGGAGTAAGTTTGGGAGCAAAGTTTTTGAGAACAAGTGGAGAAATATCACCAGGACCTGGAGCTTTCTTAGCATCAAGATTCGTCAAAATCCTTCTGACATCCTTTTGGTGGAAGACAACAGGATGGTTGGTTGGTTGTTTTGTTGTTTATTGGCGCATTGAAAACGTTAATCATAGTGCGCCAGTTCATTTGTTATATTATGTCTTTGCATGCATATTCATTCTCTATATCTTGGTCGAATGCACGGGAGTTAAATTTTTTCTGTGATTATATACACTATCTTTATTTATAATAGATGGTAGACGTTGATTGTCTGCATGAATCTGACAATGTCTGATACACATTCCTTGTCACCTAGGATATCTTTGAAGATGATGTTTTGATTTCCTTTATATAATGATGAGAAAATCTTCTGTCGATTATTTTCATAGGTTGGGCATTCTATGAGTATATGTCTGATTGTTTGGGTAGTATTGCATGTTTGGCATCTTGGAGGTTCTTCGGCATGCAGTAAATAACGATGTGTGATGTCCAATTGGTAGTCTGGTCAGAACCACTTCCTCTCTCTCTCTCTCTCTCCTTGATTTCCTTCTGCTTGTTTTCCAATGTTCAACTTTTGGTTTTATTTCATATAATTTATTTGAAGTTTGTTTTTGCCAGAGTTCTTGCCATTGTGTTTGAGAGCGGTTTTGAATGATTGGTTTGTAATCCTGATACGGAACTGGGAAAGGTTGTTTCTGGAGGCTAGTTGTTGATTTTTCAATTCTGTCAGCTTCTTCGTTTCCTTTTATCCCTTTGTGTCCTGGTATCCAACAGAAAAGTATTTCTTGTCTTTTTTTTTAAGTCTGTTAATATCTGTTTAATTTGCACGAGAACTGAATGGGTTATATTGGTTGTGGTTGGTATTGCTTGCACTGCACTTAATGAATCAGAATATATTACTGTTCTCAAATGATATGTGGTTCTGAAGTACTCCAGGTCTATCTGAACTGCTACTAATTCTGCAGTGTAGACACTGCATTCTTTTGGCAGTTGGCGTGCCAGTGTAGTGTCTGGGAATACTGCTGATGCTCCTACTGTATATATTGGTTGATGGTTGGGATATTTAGTTCTACGTGCTGCATGCAGTTGTTGAAAGTTAATGTCTGACAAGTTATTTTTATTCCAGGTTTGGGTGGAGAGTTCACAAGTTGTGGAGTGATTTATCCATGGTGGTAACATGTGCCTTTCAAGATTTGCAACATTATCTATGTTAACATCATATGTTGTCAGTAGCTCTTGTAGTCAGATTCCTAGAGGCTTGTTTGCACTTTTGGGATTCCTATATATGTTTTCCCATTTTTGTGAGAATAATGATGTCCAAGTCAGATGGTCTCTTGTGGATTTTATCTTGTAAGCATAGAGTAGGGACAACTGTTGCCTCCTGAGGAACAATGGTAGTTTATTAACTTCTGTATAAAGACTGTATGAAGGCGATGTGCAGAAGGCTCCTGTTGCTATTCGTAGTGCACTATGGTGAATTGGATCTAACCATTCGAGGGTGCTCTTTTTTTTTGGCAGAAGCATAAACCGGTGCTCCGTAATCTATTTTTGACTTTACTAGTGTTTTGTACAGATTGAGCAGGGTATAACAGTATGCTTATTGCTGTAGTCTTGTCTAAATGATCCTGCAATGCATCTTTAACCAGTGACTCCATTTATTCAGAAGAATAAATGGAGAGTCACTGGTCCGGGTAAAATAACGGAGTCACTGGTTAAAGATGCATTGCAGGATCATCTAGACAAGACTGCAGCAATAATTCAGACACAGCATGGGTTTGTTAAGTGGAAGTCTTGTCTGACAAATTTGATAGGATATTATGATGTGGTTACAAAGGAACTGGATGCAAAAAATAATTTTTATATCATATATTTGGATTTCAGGAAATCTTTGGACACTGTTGCGCATGGAAGACTATTGTACAAATTGGAGCAGAATGGTATTAAGGGTAAGTTGCTACAATGGATAAAAGGATGGTTAAGTGGAAGAAGACAGAGGGTGGTAATCAATGGGTGCTGCTATTCGTGGGCTAATGTTATTAGTGGAGTCCCACAGGGTTCGGCGTCGGGTCCTCTGTTATTTTGTATATTTATCAATGATATTGATGAAGGTATATCAGGCTTAGTGTCAAAGTCTGCAGATGATACAAAGCTTGGCAGGGTTGTTAATGACAGTAATGGCAGTGTGCTACTGCAACAGGATCTATAAATTTTGGGCAGATGGACTAAGAAGTGGCAACTGAAGTTTAACCTTGACAAATGCAAAGTACTGCATATGGGTAGAAGTAACCCCAGAGAACCGTACCAACTGTGTGGTACTACACTTAAGGTGGTAGAAAATGAAAAAGATCTGGGAGTAATTGTGCAGTCAGATATGAAGTTTTCTGAGCAATGCAGATAGGCTGCCAGGGCAGGTCATGGGGTTTTGTCAATGATATATAGGAATTTTGCTACCAGGAAAAAAGGAGGCGACTGTCCCTCTATATAAGGCAATGGTCAGGCCACGTCTTGAGTACTGCGCACAGGTCTGGAGGCCTCATTTTAGGAAGGATGTAGATTTGCTTGTACAGAAAAGGGCAACAAGATTGGTGCGGGGAATGAAGGGATCCTCTTACCAAGAGGGGCTTAAGTTCTGCAAATTGCAGTGATCTGATTGAGGTGTATAAGGACTTGAATGGGTTCACTTTCCTTTCAATTGTTCAGATTATGAACCTAAGGGGGCATAAATTCAAATTAAGGAAAGACAGATGTAGAATAGTTGTGCGGAAATTTGACTTTAGCCAGCGGGTGGTTAATTACTGGAACAAACGTCTGTCTGTCGTTGTGGAAGTTGATAGGTTAAATAAATTTAAGGAGGAACTGGACAGGCATTTGGAGGGAATGGTGTGTTTTTTTTTTTTTTTTTTTTGGCTGATGCTGCAATAGCTCATACACTTGCTTTCTTGCATCACATGCCACTACTACTGCTCCCCAAGATACTGATGTTAACACTTTATGGATATTAAGTCTTCTCATACATTTTATTTGTAATTGCTTTTTATGTTCTATGAAGGTTAACTTGTTGTCTAAAGTGAGTCCAAGAAATTTTACGCTTTGTTTGACGGGTATTTTGTGACCTTGCCTTGTTATTTCAGAGTCAGGTTGTAAGTTTCTTTTCCTACAGAAATGTACGCAGACTTTTTTGTTGTGAAATTCTAAATCCGTTTTTCTGGGCCCAACTACAGATTTTGTTAATTTTGCATTGTAGTTGCCTCTCTATTGTTCCCATATTCTGTGCTTGATACGATATACTGAAGTCATCTACGTATAGTGCATGCAACACCGTGGATGGCAGTTGTTTTGTGATGCCATTTATTTTTATGACGAATAGTATAGCACTGAGGACAGACCCCTGGGGAACTCCTTCTTCTTGTTTATATGTTTTTGACATGGTGTTCTGTACTCTGACCTGAAATGCTCTGTTTTTCACAAAGTTTTGGATGAAGAGTGGTAAATGTCCTCTGAGGCCTGTATCATCGATGTCTTGTAGTATACCGTACCTCCATGCTGTGTCATATGCATTTTCTATATCAAAAAATATGGTAACCATATGTTTTGAACTTATAAATCTTTCTCTTATGTCTGTTTCTATTCTTACGAGGTGATCTAAGGTGGATCTATTATGCCTAAACCCGCAATGCACACTATCGAACCAGTTGGTTGTTTCTAAACACCAGATTAATCGTCTGTTAATTATTTTCTCCAAAACTTTGCTCAAGCAGCTGGTGAGTGCTATTGGTCGATAGTTGTTTGGGTTGTTCTGATCTTTATTGGGTTTTTGGAAAGCTAATACTATTGCATGATGCCATGCTTCAGGATATTGCTCTTCTTGAAAAATGCAATTGTACAGTTTAAGAAGGTTTTCTATTTCTTTTTGTTTCAGATGTTGTCTGGTCCAACTGCACTTGGTTTTGTTTTTGATAATGCTTCACGTAATTCAATATGTTTCGTGTTAAAATTAATTCTGGTTTTTTTTTTTTTTTTTTTTTTTTTTTCAGTTTTCTCTTTATAGGTCAAAAATTCTCCACAATATGATTCTTTTGACGATACTTTGGCAAACGTTTCTCCTAGTATATTAGCTGTCTCTTAAGGTTCAGTAATGCTTTCTCCATTCCTGTGTGATACTAAGGATGGTTGGTTTTTGTATTTCCCATTTATTTTCCGTATTTTATTCCATACTGTCTGTGTATTTGTTGTTCTATTTATTGAGGAAGTAAACTGGATCCAAGAATTTTTTTTGGCTTGTTTCCTGGCATACCTGGCTAGCGCTCATGCTTGTTTATATTTTAGAAGATTATCAGTTGTAGGATATCTCCGGAACTTATTCCATGCTTTGTATTGTTGTCTTTTTGTTCTCATGCAGTCCATGATGATTTTGGATGTAGTGGAAAATGAGTTGAAGTTCTGGGTATTGTTTGCTCAGCTGCCTGTATTATGGTATCTGTGACGTGTTTCACAGCTTCATCGACTAATTTTTCTTGAATGCTTTGTGGATCAAATATTGTGAGTTCTCTAAATTTTTTTCCAGTTGCCCTTTTCTAATTTCCAGCAGGGTGGTCTGCTGGGATGACAGGGAGGGTTTCTGGTTAGTGTGGTGATTACTGGGTAGCGGTCACTGCTGTATGGATTTTGTTTTTTACTTTTCATTTGCCTTTGAGGGCTGTTGCCTCACCTAGTCACCTTATACTTTTGTCACTATTGTACTTGTAGTGTGATATTCACTCCGTGTAGAAGGCTGGGCAGATTTTTAGCGTACGCTCGCTGACGCCACACTAGGGAAAACACAATTCCATCTTTATGAGTCCGAATGATTCACAGCAAGAGATCATTATTCGATTGGATCAGACGAACATCGTGGATATAATATTTATAAAAACGGCGAGAAAGTATATGACTTTCGTCAGAGAAAAGAGAGTAATGTCAATTAAGAAGCATACTTCAGGGAGAAATCTGAACCTTATAACTATGGGGTGATTGTTGCCTAGAAATTCCTTGTGTAGGAACGAACCGACTTTAGATCTAGTGACTACCGCTGGGCAGTCTGGAAATTCCACCCCATGCAGATGTGAAGTTCCTCTTTCTCTTCATAAATTCCATTTTTTACTGTGTCGGGTCTCCAAAATAACAGGCCCTGGGATTTTATTTTCCCCACAAAATTAGCCTTTTGACCAATAGAAGCATTGAAAACTCTAAAAGGAGGAAACACACACACATATATATATATATGGAGATCAGGGGTCACACACAGGACGGACAGAACGTAAAGATCAGGAAGATAGAGAGAGAAGGGAGAAAGATACAGAGAGAGACAAAGAGTCTTGTCCTGAGCGAAGCACTTCTTTTTCTTGAGGCTATTTCATAAAAACATCTTGAGAATATTTGCTGCTGGCTCCTGTTCCTAGACGTCAATTGTTGAACATTGCAAAGTTTATTCCGGTTAGTTTCACCCTATATTTGCAACACAATAGTTAATAGAATGAAAGTGTCTGACATTAATACATAACTCCTTATTTAATAGAGTCCACTGACAAACAACCCTCCTCATAGGAACACTCACTAAGGTAGCATCTATTTTACAACACTTAGAAATTAGAGTTTAAGATTAGCAAGATACATTTGTATTAATGGAATACCATCAGTTATGACTATTAAACCTGTATAGTACACTTACACATACACCCAGATACTCAAACTGCAAAATGATTTTTGGCTTTAAAGAGTACAGGCAGCAGTGCCAACTGAAGATCACACGAAGAACACAGACAGGTTTATACACATGTATCATTAGCCTTATATCATTTTATCCCTTTGATAAGAGATAGAGCTCTTATATAAAAGTATATAACCATTTTATTTTACACCTGTTTGTATGCTAGAGTTAATAAACCATATTTTGTTTAATCATCCTTGCCTCTTAGCCATTCTCTTGCTACACGTTACCACAGCACGAGTTATAGTAAAAGAGCCATAGTTCTGCTACACTCTGAGGCCTAACTTCTGGGAGGATTTCAGAGTGAATAAACACAACGCCGATTTTGATGTTGCGAGTCTATTCTCCACGTTTCAGAATAGATCTTGAGAACACGAGATTGTTGTCCTAATATATAAACCACTAGTTTATCATATAAAACACAGGCATTTTCTGGAACATCAATATTAGTGAATGAACTTGAACGGAAACATTATTCTACACATTGAATGTTGAATAATAGTAAGAGTAGATTGCCTTAATTTCCATTTGAAGAATGATGTCCAGCAAACAAACCCCTGTGGAACAGTTTTTTGTTACTTGCCACTTTAATTCTGGTAGGAGTGAAGGGGTGCATATGGTTAGGTCTACTGCTGAGGATGTACAACTAGGAAAGTGAAAATAAGTATGTTTACCATTGTTAAGTAGAGAAAGATTATGTTGATCTATTATTCGTCATCGTCTGTTGATATCAGTGTTTCCCCACAGATGACTATGGCATTCATATCTCCCATTATACAGAAAGGTGATTGCACTTTGGAGATTAGTTGGTCTATTTCTGCAAATGTTATACCTGGTCCTGGTGGAAGGTACACTGAACAGATGGTTACCTGAAATCTTAGTGTTATTCTTACAGCTATCGCTTCGAGGTTGCTGTTTAATGGAATGTGGTTATGAACCAAGATGGCTACTCCATGTGTTGGCCCATCTCTTATTCTGTCTTTCCTATACATTGTATAATTTTTTACTGAAAGGGTTTCTTATTGTCTAAGGTATGCCTCTTGAAGACAGAAGCATATTGGCGTATGATGTGTAATTAGATACTGAACATCGTTGTAATTGGTTCATAGTCCTCTACAGTTCCACTGGATGAACTGACCCATTATTGGGTTTTTCTAGTGCTTTTGGGTTGCTTCCGAAATGGAGCATTCTTATATTTTGTCTTATCTTTTTTAGGGTATTGAGGCCGGTCCATGTCCATATCTTCTTCTGTGAAAATTTCTAGTAATGGTTCTTCAGATGTGTTTATTTTTTCTATGTCCATCTGTTCGGTTGCTTTGGTGTTTATAGGTTTACCTCAGTCTTTGTTGTTATGCTGATTTGTTGGTATTTGTTCTGTGTTAATAGAAATTGAAGTATTCACTATTTTCTCCTGTTTATGTGCCTTCAATCCATTAAGTGATTCTTTTGACAGCATGGAAATTTCAGTTTGAACTTCTATGATTTATACTGGATCATTGCTTGTGCATATGATGCATTGTTTGTAAGCCACGGCTGTATTATTCTCCTTTCTTTTATGGTACGTTGTGTTGTGTTCTGTATTTCTGAATTAATTTCTCTTGTTTCCATTTTTTGCATGTTTTTGAATAGGCTGGGTAAAGGAATGTGTAAAGGAAAGTATGTCCCCTTTACAGTTTGTACATTTCGTGGTGTTGGCTGAGCAATCTGTAGTCTCGTGTTCTATAGAACCACATTTTCCACAGGTAGCCGAGTTTCTGCATGCCATTTGTGAATGTCCAAATTTCTGACATTTGTAACATTGCAATGGATTTGGTATGTACTATCTTACTTGGCAGTTCAGATATGCTGCTTTCACTGTTGTTGGAGGTTCCGGAGTATTAAAGGTTATGATTAGAGTTCTTGTTGGAATTATATTTCCATCCCTTCGGATATTAATTCTCTTCACTCCTGTTACCCCTTGGCTTCTTAATTCTTCTGTGAGCTGTTCTTCTAATGCATTTAAGAGATCTCACTCAGAGATCACTCCTCTAGAACAATTCAGCGTGTTGTGTGGTAATCCTCCAAAGATTGTTGTTGCTAGCAACTTCTGGGAGTGTTTAGGACTTTCTGTTTCCACTAGTATGTCCCCGAATCTCAGGCATCGAACAGACTTGGGAGATCCTACTAAACCCTCTGTTTTCTGAATTACAAAAGAAGACATACGTTCTAATGTCAGATCTCTTGTCACATGTATAACAATGTATGTCGGTATTTTTGGTGGGTCCATATCTGTCTTCTGTCTCTTTGTCTTTTCTGTATCTCTACTTGGTAGGGATCTTGAACTCTCTTGAAGCCCTGTAGTACCAGTATTTATTTTACTACTCATGTTTGCTCTTTTGGCCATGGGAGTGTTACTTTCCTCTCCCAGGTTAACAGCCCCGCCACGTGGAGGCAAGAGCAGTGCCACTTAGTGACTAAGCAATTACTGTGTGTTAGGTTAGTAAAAGTGAGATTAAGAGAAAAAATAAGAAAGGTGAGTTTCCTTTCTGTGTCTTCACTTACTGATTGTAAGACAACGAGCTGTTTCACAAAATAAAGAGAATTTAACAATGAAAATTAAAGAAATTGGTATATTTTTCACAACACTATAAATCGCTGGGAATCGCTTAGTCACTAATAAATCGCTTGGCACCTGGGACCAAAGACAAAAGGAGATATTGAATGGGGTGTGTTGGGAATGGTGGGTGGTGTTTTACCAAGATCATTAAGAGTTGGAAGAAAAATGGGATGCTAGCAGGTCAGCTTTAACAACAGAACCATCTAGTTTTGACAGAGGTGGGAGCAGAGATGAGCAAAATTTGCGGCCAATAGATTTGGCAAGAGACCAGAATGCTCGGCTACCATTAGGGCAAGAAGCAAGTTTTCTACTCTTAGCCTGTTCAAAATCTAGTTTGGACTGATTAATAACTGCTTTACAATTGTCGCGAGCTTTGGTGTAGGCAGAAAATGAAACTGAAGAATTGGAAACAAGCCAATTACGATATTCAATGTTCTTCTCTTGAACAGCCTTAGCGCATTTATTAGAAAACCAAGGTTTATATAATTTCACTGACTCAATCTGAGCAAACGTTGACATCAAAAGTTTTGAAACAGTAGTCCGACCGAAGAAATGAAGAAAAGAAATCTTGCAGGTCATCCCATTTTGCATTCTTGTAATGCCAAACAACACGAGGTTTGGAATAGCCATGAGATAAAGGCTCCACTGTAGAAGAGACAATCACCAAGTTGTGATCTGAGGTGCCTCAAGGACCACTCACTTCGACCGTGAACTTAGAAGGGCTGTTTGTGAGAAAAAGATCAAGCGTAGTGGCTGTATGGTTAGGATTGTCTGGTATTCTTGTAGGTAAATGAACAATCTGTGCAAGACCATTAGTAATTGCAAAAGCCTCAGCATCTTGACCAGCCAGGTCGGTGTAACTAGAAAACGGAAGCCAGCTGGAGTTTTGAACATTAAAATCACCAAGGAAAATTGCCTCACTGTTAGGAAAGGAAAGTTGAACTAGAGAAAGTCAAGTTGCAAAGAGAGGAAGTCAAAGAGCTCCAAGTGATTAGTGGAGTTGGGAGAACGGTAGAGACAACAGATGAATTTGACACAATGAGGTAGAGAGATTTTAAGCCAGAGATGATCGAAAAGAGGAGATTTCAAATTACCAAGCCTGTGACAGGAAATATTGGAATGGACATATGCACAAGTATCACCTTTAAGGTGAAAGAAATCATACAGCGAATAATTTGGGCAACTGAGATGAGCAGTAGTTGAATCAACCGATAACTGAGATTCTGTCAGAAAAAGTACATGGGGTTTGGCAGACTGCAAGTGGAAATGGACAACGATGAGATTAGAATTGAGACCACGTATATTTGTGAAATGAATTAGGAAGTGCTTGGGAGGTTTAGATCTTTTCGCAGATAAGCTTACTCTATTATATTTATTTATGAATGATACTGATGAAGGTATATCAAGCATAATGTCAAAGTTTGGATAATACAAAAGTTAGCAGGGTTGTTAATAACAATATGCTGCTGCAACAGGATCTGGAAAAGTTGGGTAGATGGGCAAAGAAGTGGCAACTGAAGTTTAACATTGACAAATGCAAAGTACTGCATATGGGTAGCAGTAACCCCAGAGAAATGTACTAACCATGTGGTGTTACACTCAGGGTCGTGGAGAATAAAAGAGACCTTGGGGTAATTGTGCAGTCAGATATGAAGTTTTCTGATCAGTGCAGACTGGCTGCCAGAGTAGGTTATGTGGTCTTGTCAAGGATATAAAGAAATTTTGCGAGCAGGGATAAGGAGGTGATTATCCCCTTGTATAAGGTTATGGTCTGAAAGCCTCATTTTAGGTTGCTTTTGTTGTTATTCGGTTTAATCGCACAAAGGGCTACTAAGTCCAAATTGTGTCTGTTCATCGTTAATTCACAAAAAGGATATTGTTAGAGAGATTAAATTATATGCTTCTGTACAAGCCAATATGTTTTAGATATAATAAAAGTTCTTCAATATTTGCTTCATTTCCTAAGAAATGAGATAAATCAGGTGATATATTCAATGTGGAGAGTGACTGAAAAGCGTTTGACTGGATTGTTGAATGTAAGGGACAATCAACCAGAAAATGACAGACCGTAAGTTGCTTCTGACAGGATGAGCATTGTGGTGGGTTTTCTCCCAATAATAGAAAGTGATGAGTATGATGAGTGTGTCCAATTCTGAGTCTTGCCAGTACCACTTCCTCTTGTCTGTTTCGTTGGAAGTTAGACAGCCACAGCTTTGGATCTTCTTTTATCTGGTAAAGTTTATTGCTGGTGTCATTTTTCCAGGTCTGTGCCCATTTATCGCAGCATGCTTTGCACGTGACAGACTTATAATCAGAGAAAGGAACCTGTGGATGTTGTGAGGGATGTTTTGCAGCCAAGTCAGCACTTTCATTTCCCGGAATTCCTGAATGGCCAGGAATCCAGCAAAAACTGATTGGGCTCACTGCAAGCGAATAGCTGGGAATGAATCTGTTTCAATGCAGGATGAGAAAAGGAGAAGTTCTCCCTTATGGCAGAAACAGCACTAAGAGAATTTGTGTAAATTATGGTAGATGAGATGGAAAGCTCAATAATCTTACTAAGCACTAACTTGATGGCATATAATTCAGCTGTGAAGACGCTGCAAGCAAGCGGTAGTGTGGCTGAACTTGTACATAAAGGAAAAACTGCCGCAGCACCTAACACACTCTTAGTTTCCGAACCATCCGTATAAATTTTACAGGCATGGTTGTTCATAGTAGCATGAGCTGAATGTAACTCTAATATTGCAGGGAGGTATAATATTTTTCCACACCGGAGGAAGTGTATATCTTGAGAGATGCTGCTACATCTGTTGACTCCAGGAGCAACAGGTGTAGTTGCATCTTGGAAAATTTAATTTAAATTGACATTCCAAGTCTGAACAAGCTCTTTGATCCTGAGCGAGGCAAGTCTATTTTCATTTGACTTACTATCATAGAAGGCTTCCTAACAAGTATTATAAAGATACTCCCAACTTGGGTGTGATGGTAGACTCTGGATCTTAGCAGCACAGTGAAGCAGTAGCGTTTTTCTATGCAGGTGTAATGGGGGATCATGTGCTTCAATATAAAGACTTTGGATTGGAGAAGTCCTGAAAGCTCCCAGCACAATCCTCAGAGCACTGTGTTGGATCATATTTAGCCATTTTAAAGTAGTGCTCCTGGCAGAGTCATACATTGGACAAGCATATCTAGTCGTGAACGGATCGGATTAAATTTCTATAAAGATGCAGCAAATTATACTGATCAGCTCCCCACTACATAGATGAGACCGATTGAAGTATATTCAAATGCTTTAAACAAGAAGTTCTCAAATAAGTGATGTGTGCTTGGAAATTTAGTTTGCGGTGTAATAGTAGTCCAAGAAATTTAATGGCATTAACAAGCGGGACTGGAGTATTGTTTATTTGTAATTCAGGTTCGGGATGGAGAGCTCGTTTCTTGCAAAAGTGAGTGATGGCGCATTTCTTTTCTGATAGTCAGTACCCATTCCGTGAAGTCCAGGATTCTATTTTGGTTATGGCAAGTTGGAGCTGCCGTTCGATGGTATTCATACTTTAAGACTGACAGGAAAAATGGTAAGGTCATCTGCATACATATAAGTTTGAACGGTTTTTGGGACATCTCGTGTCATGCTGCTAAATCGGATTGAAAACAGTGTTGGACTAAGTATTGATCCTTGCGGGAATCCCGGAATCCCTCTCCCTGAATGGTAGATGTAGAGAGTACGTTTTTGTATCGGACTTGAAAAGAATGCAATTGCAGGAAATTGAATTATTTCCGGCAAATGACCCCTAAGCCCCAGAGTTACTCATGGGCTGGATGTAGGAAATAATTGCAAATTTTTAAATTGGTTACTGTATAAGTTGAAACACATTGGCATCACAGGTGGCTGCACATGGCAGAAAAGAGAAGGTTGTGATTAATGTTTTTCAGAGCATTTGTTTAATATTATTCAGTAAGGATCAGTTCTGTGATTACTGCTGTTTCTGATTTTTATACTGGCTTCAATGAATAGATGACACAATGTCAAAATTTGTAGATGATGTGAATACTGGGAGTGATTAACGATCAGAACCAAGCAGTACTCTTTCAAACATTTGAACAAGTTGATGCAATGCTGGATTCAGATAGTTTTTTCCAAAAGTGAAATAAAAAAATGACAATTTTTTTTGCTTTAATTTTAATTTTTTAAAGTCATTTTTTTTTACAAAATTAGCAAACCCACAGATTAAAAAGTAGCAGCTTGCCATTAACAGAGTTCTTTTAACCACCTTTTTAAAATGACAACTGATATGAATACATATTAAGCCAATGGTTTTAGTACAGTGGCATTCTCCTTTCATTTTTAATTTTATCTTTGTGCTTTAATTATGTTTTAATTAACTCCCCATATAATATTAATAGTAATATATCATTCTAAATGAAGAATTTGGTATATATATATCAATGATGTGCATAGTTTGCCATTCAGTTAGCTATGGCTGATTAACAGCAAAAAGATTTACTTTGGTATTTATGCCTATTCTAGGCATAAATACTGAAAGTATATATTATCCTCCCTCATGAAGCAACAAATGCTACAATACAGAGAGTTTCATTTATTAGTTAATTAATCATAAATTTTCTTCAAAACAAAAAAGCTCAAATATTTTTATACATACATCTGAAAAAGACAGACATCAAAGAATTTTATTTATTTTTTTTCTCATACTATTCAGTACTAAGGAAAAGAAAAAAGTTACCTGGTTCCCAATGGGGGTCTTAAATATCTTCTTTCTATTGCTGCTTCTAACATAAGCAATCTTTCTTTAGCAGCTTCAACCGGGTTTATTCGTTCTGGTTTATTTTCTGTTTCAATGACATCATCACCATTCTCACAACTAAACCTATCATTTGCAACAGAAGTTTTTGCTATTTTTTTAACACTTACTAGTGGTTCTTTTACCCCACTTTCTTCAACAGTTGTTTCATCTTTTAAACCACTATCATTAATTTCACTTAAAGAACTTTCTTCTTTGCTTCCACAGGTATCAAGTGCATCGAGCAATTCTGTTTTCATACGAATTTCAGTATTCCTTGATAAAGGTCTGTTTAGTTCAGATGCATAAGTCCATGTTTCACAAGATGGATAAAACACAACATTAGGATCAACAGATAATTTAGGAGGAACCTTCCAGCCCTAAGGGAGGGAAACAAGAATACAAAATTTAAGCTATTATAAAGCATAGCATATAACAAGTTCTTAATTACAAGAACTGTATAGAATAATAGTCTTAAAAATTGCATATAAAAAAAAAAAAAAAAAAATTTTAAATGTAAAATTTATAAATCGTGTACTCAAATTCGTGTAATATAATGTTTACATTACATGAATTCGATCATACACGATTTATAAATAGGGGAATGATATCTTATATAACACGAACCGAATTCGCTTATGCACGATTCGCCTTTGTGTTTAAAAGAAATGGCAGTCGAATGCAACATGACAGGAATGAATAGAAGATTCTGAAAATATATTTATGTTTTTTATATCAGTGAAGGAGAAACAAATTTCACCATAATAACGTAAAAACCAACACAATTCCAGCTATCGGTATAATTGCAAATGCAATTAGATTGCGTTTACTACCAGTTTATAACAGATTCCACTAGCAGAAACGCAACTGGAAATTGTTTTTATTGTTTTATGGTAGTAACCCCTAGAAATATGCTTTAGTAAAATGTGAGGTGTTAATAGTGCGTCTCTGCCTTTACGGTGTTGTTATTCAGTTGCTACACACACGCAGCTTTGTTTATGTCTATCAAGCGTGCCTCTTCGTTTTGTAATTGTGCTTTATTCCCTAAAAATGAGTAAAATACTAAAAGGTGTGAAAAGGAAGTGTCCTGGTGGCGACACTGCAGATTCAGAGAGAAAAAGAAAACCAATATCGATAAACAGAGGCGGACTGGATCAAAAATTCTTACCTGGGAAAATTTGTAGTGGACTCATACTATGGCTTATGGCCAAAATCACACCGGTCTCCGGCCCACCGGGGTTTTCCCGGTAAGGCTTATGGCCAGTCCGCCTCTGTCGATAGAGAAAAATATGAAATTGTGAAACGCTTTGAGCAAAATGAAAGACCATGTGATATTGCACGTGCTACAAGCCTAAATGAGGCAATGCCGGGAATTACAAAGAATGCAGAGAAAATAAAGAAAAAAAACTTTCATAGCAGGAACAACTCAAAGTGTAATTAAAATCCATTAGATTAAGACACAAAGAATTGGAAGAGATGGAACGACTGTCATCTGTTCGGATCGAAAATCAAATAAAAAACAAGATTGCTTACGATAGAAGCAAAAGCATTAGCAATATTTTATTACGTAATAGTTGTAATAAAATACGTAAGTATTTTATTACGATTATTTATTGTGTTTGGTAATGTTTTGATTACAAATGTGTGTTCAATCTTGGGTGGTCGGCACCTAACCCTATTTTTCCCATAGAGCCTGTTGTTTATATTGCACGATTTTGCATTGCACGAGGGTTTCTAGGAACACAACTATCGTGCTATACGAGGACTGACTGTACATTATTTATCCAGACCCCACTTGATCTTCTTCCTCTTAATGAAAGAGGAAGCTATGTCACATTATTTGCACTTAATATGACATAGCTTCCTCTTTCATTAAGAGGAAGAAGATCAAGGACTATATTTGGATCTAAAACTATTCATGTTACCCTAGTATTGTAATTCTAGCTTAGGGTTAAAAAGAAAGTCCTAAAGAGATAAATATGTTTGGAAACATTGAATTCAATTCAGAGACTATTTTCTAATTATGAAAATTAATCCTGTAGCAGGCACAGGGGAAAAAAAAAAAAAAAAATTAAAAAAAAGAGTCAAAAGAGGCAAACTGTTGTATGGCACTCAATATTTTCTGGGAAAATAGGCAGGAAAGAGTTTAATATAATACATTTTACTTTGCAATGCACAGAACTGTTAAGAGAAACTGAAGCAGAAACCAAAACTACATGGAAAAATTATATACAAACAGATGCAAGGTGGAATTTGTGGATCAGTTCACAGATCTTCTACAGTTATACTTTTTCAATTAAAAAAAAATTAATGATATAGATAAAAAATTAAAGACAATACTTGGCATATATTAAACAGATATTTTAACATTCAAATATTAATGGGAAAAGGAATGGATAGCGTATAACAATATTTCCATTAAGAGCTAATCCATGTCTTCTAGCGATAAAAACTCAACACTGTGGCCTCAACGTACTCAACATACTTTGCCTTGGTATTGCATTACATCATATAAAAAGCAATGCTCCAATAGTAGAGCATATTGTTTTTTTATTTATGGTATTGCACTACCCAGACCTGAGTCTGGATCCATTTCTGGATCTTATTTGTAGACAGGTAGGCATTGTGAAAAACTGAATAACCAAGCGATAGTTATTCAGGTTTTTATCCAAAATATGAGAGATGCGAGATGGTGCAGTAAGAGAAGTAGACATATTTATGTTCAAAGGCCACTAGATACAAAAGCTATAAACAGTCATTGTACACGTTAGGCACAGCTTCTTTATGTATGTAGCTATGAACAAAAACAGATTTGCTACTTTATTGCATTGATCTCATGCTGTGGAGGCACTTCGCCACAAGTTACCACAGCATTTCTCTAATCTAAAGAAATTAAAAGAAAATAAAAATAATATATGAAAAAAAGGGGTTAAATTTTGATAGGAAAAGTCTTAAATGGAAACTAATTCTACATATGACACAAAATATCTTCACATAACAAAAAAACTTAAAAAGTGCTGAGTAATATAAGGTCATCCAAATTATTATAAAAACCTTGAGATGCCATATTTCCTCAGTTTGATGGATTTTTTTGTAAATATGTACTTTTGCTTTGTATTAAATCAATTTCTTCCTAAGTATTTATGTCAACTACTAGCATTCATACAACATGAATGAACTGGGAAAAATCAATGCCAATGGGATTCGTTCTCTTGGTCAGACTGCACATGAAGAGGCAAAATTCAAATTGAGGAGCTATGGTGGCAGAACAGATGTGTGGAAGTTTGCCTCCAGCCAGTGGGTGGAATAAACTGCCATCTGTTGTTGTTGTGGGAATGAACAGCTTAAATAAATTTAAGGAAGTACACAAACTACTGGAGGGGATGGACAGATGGTGTAGGAAGGGGAAGGGGGTTCTTTTTTTCGCTGATACTGTATAAGCTTGCATTTTTAAAGAGCATGTTAAGGGGTCTATACTTCATGATATCAGGGTTTGAAAAGAGATATGAAATGTACTTATATTCCAAATGTTTCACGAGAGCATATGGAAATCTCCTTCATGTGAAAGATTTCAGGGCTATCATATATTTCTGATAATAATTTTGTCAGAAGTTTGATGTCAGCTGTTGTTTTCCAAAAATGTTTCAGGCTAAAGGAGTTGCAAAAAAAACAAAAAACCTTCACATTTCACTCATCCGGTCACTCGAAATATATGTCTAGTTCAGCCTTAAATTTATTTAAGCTATCAACTTCCACAACAACAGATGCAAGTCTGTTCCAGCAATCAACTACCTGCTGGCTAAGGACAAAGTTTCGCACATCTATTCTACAATTGTCTTTCCTCAATTTCAACCTATGGCCCCTCAGGTTCTTAATCTCAGCAAGTGAAAGTACCCCATCAGCATTGAGCCAGCTCAAACCATTCAAAGCACTGTGGCGCCTCCGTAGCCAGGAGCAGCAGTGCATAACACACGCTTCTTGATTAGACCGGGGTTCGAGCCCGTGACCACCAAATACGGAGGATGCAAAAAGGTCAGGGAATGACCACCATATATGGAGGATGTGGAAAGGTCAGGGAATGACCACCACATATCCCTGGAGCAACATGGCCTTAGCTGCTAATGCTCCTAAAAACCAAATAACAAACAACGCCTTGTACACCTCAATCAGATCACCTAGTCTCCAGATGCTGCAATTTACAGGACTTAAGCCTTTCTCCATAAGCGCACCCCCCCTTTGTTCCTCTCACCAATCTTGTTGCCCTTCTCTGTACGCGTTCTAGCAACTCTACATCATTCCTAAAATGTGGCCTCTAGACCTGTATGCAGTACTCAAGGTGTGGCCTAACCATTGCCTTATACAAAGGGATAATCATCTCCTTGTCTCTGATAGCAAAATTCCTATATATCATTGACAAAACTCCATGATCTGCTGAGACAGCCAATCTTCACTGCTCAGAGAGCTTCATATCTGACTGCACAATTACCCCCAGGTCTATTTCATTCTCCACCTCCGTGAGTGTAGTACCACACAGTTGGTATGTTTCTCTTCGGTTACTGCTAACCATATGGAGTACTTTGCATTTGTCAATGTTAAACTTCAGTTCCCACTTTTCAGCCCATCTGACTAACTTTTCTAGATCCTGTTCCAGTAGCATACTGTCTTTACTATCATTAATAACCCTGCCAAGCTTTGTATCATCTGCAAACTTGGACATTAAGCCTGATATACCTTTATCGATATCATTAATAAATACACAAAACAACAATGGGGCCAGCACTGAACCCCAGGGGACTTCATTAATAACATTAGTCAACGTAGAGCAGTGTCCATTTATTACCACTCTCTGCCATCTCCCACTCATCCATCCCTTTATCCATTGCAGCAACTTGCCCTTAATGCCATACTACTCAAATTTGTACAATAGTTTTCCATGTGCAACAGTATCAAAAGCTTTTCTGGAATCAAAATTATTGTTTGCATCCAGTTCCTTTGTGACCACATCGTAGTATCCGTTCAAATTGGTCAGACTGGACTTCCCCTTAACAAACCCATACTGTGTCTGAACTATTACTGCAGTCTAGTCTAGGTGATCCTGTATCACCTCTTTAACCAGTGACTCCA
The DNA here is from genome assembly GCF_048544385.1 of Mastigoproctus giganteus. Lineage (NCBI taxonomy): Eukaryota > Metazoa > Arthropoda > Arachnida > Uropygi > Thelyphonidae > Mastigoproctus > Mastigoproctus giganteus. The sequence goes on from NC_143588.1 coordinate 51,373,015, forward strand.
TTATTTTGTCTGGAACAGAAGTTAACTAACAGGTCTATAATTATTTATATCGCCCTTTGTGAATTGGGGATACCTTTGCACATCTCCAGTCCATGGGGACCTCCCGTAACTCTAAGGATGCTCTCAAAATTATGGCTAAGAGTTTGTTTACTTCCCTTGCAGCCTCCTTCATTATAAATGGATAGATTCCATCTGCCCCTGGTGCCTTTTTTTTATGTTTAACTTCAACAATTTCTTCTCCACTTTGCTCTCCGTTATTACAAAATCATTTAGCTCCTGTTAGAGTTTAGTAAACTTCTTTCCTCCCCTTCCTTAGAGGATTCCTCACGTGTGAAAGTCGATGCAAAATACTCATTCAGTTTGTCAGCTATTTGAACAGGTTCATCAACAGTCGAACCAACAACATCAAGTGGTCCAATCTGATTCATCCCCTTCTTCGGGAGTTTAAAAAAGTAAAGAAGTCTTTGTTGTTTCTGTTTCCATACACTGCCATGGATTTCTCGTAATCAGCCTTTGTTTGCCTAACCTCCTTTGTGACTTGATTACAGGCTAGCTTATATCTGCAGTAGGCTTCTGTGTCACCTGCTAATTTATATGCATCCCACACATTTTTCTTCTCTGGCACGATCCTCAGTTCATCTGACATCCATTTAGGTATAAAACTTGAACAGTATTTCTTAGTTGGTATGAAAAGCCTGGTAACTTGCAAGATAAATTCCCCTGAAGGCCTCCTATTTAGAATTCACTGTTTCTAACATCATCAGTTGATCCCACTGTATAGAATTCAAAAAATGCCTTCGTGACTTGATTACAGACTAGCTTATATCTGTTGCAGGCCTCTGTGTTGCCTGATAATTTATATGCATCCCATGTATTTTTTTATTTTCTGCCACGAGCATCATTGATTCATCTGACATCCATTTAGGCCTGAACCTTGAACAGTATTCCTTGGTTGGTATTCACCGTTGGTAACATCATCAGTTGATTCCACTGTATAGAATTTAAAACCTATCTGAGACCACTGTAGTCACCTTTATGAAAATAAAAACCCTTCCCTTTACCCTCGATGGTAGTTACATCTTTAAGTAAACCCCACATCAGTACATTGTGATCACTGTCACCTAGTGGTTCCTTTATCAGCAAATTCTTAATGCATGAATAATCATTGCTGATAATCAGATGAAGAGTATTACCCCCTCTGGATGCCCCTTGCACATGTTGCTGTAGAAAACAATCCCCCAATAAATACACAAGTCTTGCTAGCATGCGAGTGGCCAACCCACAAGTTCCAATCAATATCTGGAAAGTTAAAGTCCCCCATTACAAGACATTCTGATATATTGGCCCACTATTTCTCTGCACAATTGTTCATTGTATACATCAGTCATTAGGCCTATAACACACTTCTCCTCTCATTTTCTCTTTCCCAGTGTTTTTCACAACAAACTGACTCAATATTGTACTGTCCACCCACATCAACTGGAGGCACTTTGTTATATTTTATGTGTTTCTAAACTAACAGCATAACCCCTCCTCCCTTTCTACCCTGTCTAACTTTTCTGTACACATTGTACTTCCTAAATTACATTTCTGCACTGCTTATATCTGAGTGAAACTATGTCTGTGATATCCCAACAATATCTGCCTTTGATGCCTTGATCAGCACTTCAAAATCATCACAGTTATTTACTATGCTTCTAGTATTGGTGTACATGCATCTGTTCTTACTCTCAGTTATCTTAACACAGCCCATGTATTTACTGGTTTTGTGATGACCCCCACCATTCCCTGAAAACCCCAGCACCCCACCCCCTCCATTCTAATAGAAGCTGTGCAAGAATTGCTATCACCTCTGCCTGCGGCTACAGTTAATATTTTAGTCTGTGAACCTCCCAATCTAGCAGTTTTCTGATCCATCTAACACTGCCTCAATAGCAACATCAAATATTCTTGCACCCTTTCTATTTAAGTGTATCCCATCGCCGTAGAAGCAGTCTCTCCTGTTAGCAAGGACAGACCATGCTAAAAAAAATTCTAATTCATGAGCCTTCCACAATATCTCCAGGGCAGAATCGACTGACACCTTCAAATTCAATCCTAGCCTGCGATTTTTTTTTTTTTTTTCAACATTAACCTGTATTTGTTAAGTAAATTTACAGATCTCTTACTCTTAAGGTGGTTAGTGTCAACGTGTACAACAATACCACCTTTTGTGCCCTTAAAATATATCTACTCTACAGAGTCATCAACTTTTGCCCCCTGGCAGGCATACCCTGATAATGGGTATGTCTGGTCCTGTTCCACCTATCACCTATAATAAATCATTCGATAGAAAAGCAGGTTTCAGAAGGTCAGATAATGAACAAAGTTCTTTTGTACAACTTAAATTTTGTCAGAATATGTTTTTTGGTAGGAGTGCCAGACAGGTAAGTCAAACTCAAGGACTGGAAAAGTTTCTAAAGAATGACAGCATATCTGTATCAAATTTTTTAAAACCTGAATGTGTTTTTCTCCTGATAAAACCAACTCCTTTAATACCATGTGTGTATCTCCTGATCACTCCTGATATAAAACTTTAATATCTCCTGATATTAAAGTTTTATCAGGATTTGTATTTCCTGATAAAACCTTTGGTTTTATCAAGAGATACAAACATGGTGTTAAAGGCACTGCTATTATTGCTCATGCACATCAAAACAACCATTGCTCGAAAAAATAATTCCAAGATGGCTAACTTAACAGTACTTCTTATTACCATGGAATTTATAATATATGGACGGTTATTCATTGAGGCAAACATAGGAAAGGAGTATGAGATATACTCACATTTTGTTGAATTTATAGCAAACCCATTAAGTTGGATCTAAAAGAGAGAAGGCAGTTTGTCAAGGGTTTCTGTAATCACTGATCAAGCTGTTCATTGATAATGGAGTAGTTTGGCATTGTCTTCAAAACAGGGCTACACTTACATGATGATTGCTAATAAAGTTTGGCCAGATTACTGATGAATGCACTGAACAGTACGAAACCATGTGAGGAAACTTGGAGGGCCTCACTTAGGGGAATGAACAGATTTGAGTGCACATAGTAGGTGACCACTTTATGCACAGCCAGAAAAATGTAGCTTCAGAGCCAGTATAAAAAAAGGATCTTGGATTCCATAATGCTGTAGTGTCCAGATTACAAGTTCACCTAGGTTCATCAAAGGCTTTTGAAATGTAGGTGTAAATGGGGACAATATGCTGTCAGTTATCTAAGGTCTCCAAAACAATATACCAAAAAGGTAGTAGGCTGGTGGAAACCAAGTTATCAAGGCAAAAACCATGCTGCTGTTGCACAAGAAATGGACAGAAATAAACAAAGAGATTCTTATGGACAACTTTATCAAATATTTTTACTACACTGTTTTGCAACAAAATCGACCTATAACTGTTTACAGAATCAGTAGACCCATTCTTAAAGATAAGCATAATATTTAATTGCTGAAAGTGGCTTTGTACTTTCCAGTTTTGTGTGTGTGTGTGTGTGTGTGTGTGTGTGTGTGTGTGTGTGTGTGTGTGTGTGTGTGTGTGTGTGTGTGTGTGTGTGTCTGTGTGTGTGTGTGTGTGTGTGTGTGATTAAATATGATGGGTAACAGGGTGGCAATTGTCTTAGAAGATTACAGGCATGCCATTTGGACCAGTAGAGTAGTGCTTATCCAGTATTTTTGGGAGCAGTATTAAGATTATTATCAATTACTAGAATATTAAGAATATCACCATTAAGAGGTATAAAGTCTATAGTGGAAAAAGCAAACTGAAAGACATTTGAATGAACTGCAGAAGTGGTCTGTAAATGTTTGGAAAATGAAAATGGTACTCACAGGCAGTGTGTACTGTTACTGTCTAAGAGGGATTGGATATGCTAGGTTCCAGGCTAACACCAATGGTGTTAGCCTGGAACCTAGACAGGGTGTTGAATCAGAGTGATGCTAACCTGGAGGACCAGCAGCATCAGTGGGGGGGGTCCATTCACCATGCACAGTGCCCACATTGAGGGGATACATAACAGATCTCTTTATCTTCTTTTGTCCTTTTTGAGCTGCCTGACTCTTTCTGCTCCTTCCACAGATCTTAAATGTGCATTTGGCACTAGTGAAGAAATTAATCTATGGCCACAGCCTGCTCACACTTTGAAAGTACCTAGCTGACTGGACTACTGTGGCGATACCATTTGCCAACATATTCGTATTCACTCACTAACCACCAATTTCAGTAAACAGCTATCAAATAATTTGGCTGCCGTGCCAGAGGTCAGTGTCCTAAACTTTTTTCCCAATCAAGGGTCCTTGAATTATTCTCAGGTAACCAATGTGATAGTCAAATATCACTTTCCCATTGATGCATGGGCATATTTTTGGCACTATTTTTCCTTCCCCTGATTTAAAAAAAAACATCATATTTGCTACCTGCCTCTAATGCCGAGATCTGATGGCATCAATTAGCATATGTATATGATCTAGTATGCAGCATCTACCCATATGCTCACCACATAGTTATAGTTATTCAGAATGAGTAAACTGTCCCTGTATTAGGCTTTGCTCCATAGAGATGTACTAAAAAAACAAATTCCAAAGGACTGCAAAACCTATTTTTTATTATTATTAATTTATTTCTAAATTTTCTATTACATTCTTCCAGAGTATGCAACAAAATTAATTTTTTTCTATTTCATGATTTTATTTTATTTTAAATATTTAAGTTTTGTGTGTTTCGATTCATGAATTAATAAATGAAACTGAGCTTAGTTTATGAAGGCATACCATCACTCATAGTTGTTCTAAAATAATAATATCTATACACAAATAAGGAAACTTAATCCTTTCTAGTTTCTGATTTTATTCATTTAATTTTTATACATCTGGACATATGAATTAATGAATAAAACCCAGCTTGCAGCCAGCATGAAAAATTCTGGTAGGTAATCTACCAAATTTTTTTAGGAGCTAAGAAACAAAACGACACTAAAATATTTCTAAAAGGAAAATTTAAAATTTACACAGAGATTTAAAGTACAATGAGATTTATATCCTTTCTTCTTTTAACTACTAAACTGCACTTTACCTTTACTTGCATACTGGCACCAGCTACCTTCTCTTCTAGAGCTTCAGCTTGCTCTAAAATGGCCATATCACCCCTTAGTGCAACCTCACAAGACCATTTATCACTGGGATCAGAGTCTGGCGCCCCTCCTGGTCTTTGTGATATTTCACGATCCATGTCAGTAATTTCCAGATCTGTAACTATTTAAAACAATACAATAAAAGCTAAAGCATTTCATAAAAAAAAAAAAATCATATATTGAAAACTAAAATTTTAGTGAAATTCCAGTACAGAGTACACTATCCAGTATTTTTTTATCCCAGTTGTATAACTGCATTTATGCACTGGGCACTATAGTTATTTTCCTTCTTATTATATAATTTCCGTGCAGTAACTGTGACTACTAATGATTACCTTAATCAACAGAACCGATGGAATAAAGGCATGCTGGGTGAACGGAGGCCACGAATGGTAATTAATGGGCATTCTTCAGAGTGCAATAGTCCAGCGAGTGACTAACTTTCCTCAATGATACTGATCAGGGCATAAAGGAAATGCTATCAAAGTTTTCTTATGATTTAAAGATAAGGAGGTTGGCAAATAATCAGGACAACACAATGCTGTTTCAGAGTAATTAGACTGGACTAGTTGTGCATATGGTCAGAAAGATGGTAAGTTAAGTTTAATCTAAATATAAGGTGGAATTTGTACTTGGTAAAAAGAAATTCAGGAATGAAACTGATTTAGGGTTATTATACAAGCAGTGTATGCAGACAGTCAGGAAGATATGGGTATATTATCAAGCTACAGGACCTTTACTATCAGGAAGAAGACTGTTATTATTCCTCTTTACAAACAATAGTGAGATCACATTTGAAATATTATATTCAAGTGTAAAAAACTCATGAAAAATGGACTAGGGGAGTAGGACCAAAGGGCAACAAGATTTGTTCAGAGTACAAAAAGGTTGTACCTTTTAGGAGCAGCTGCACTTAGAGGAATAAGCAGAGTGAAATACTGTTTATAAAGTGAAAAGAATGAACAATTTGAGGGAAGTCACATTGCTTCAAGAAGCCTTGGACCAGTTGCATATATGGTCCTAGAAATAACAAGTGAAATTTAATGTCAAGTTAAGCATTTATAAAACAATGCTCTGTTTTATTAAAGCAGAAATCCTGGAGTCAAGTATAAGCTAGGGAGAGAGGAGCTAAAAGTGGTTCAAGAGGAAAGAAAAGCGTATTGATTCAATCTGACATGAAATTTTCCATGTAGTGTATAGGAAGTTAGGAAAGCTCATGGTATCCTGTCCAAGATTTCCAGGACTTCTCTGTACAGTAAACTCCTGCTATTCGTTCCTGAGAAATGCTGCGAATACTGAGTTATGGCTCCCATAGTAATAAAGGGGTTCTGTTCCAAAGTATGAAATATATAAGAAAAAATAGTTTGTCCATGTATGTATTATATGTACCTTCATAATATGACTATATACATAGTGAAATACAAGCATAACGAATAGAAATGAAAATCAGAAACAATTTAAAATTAAATGTAATATTTATTAGAAATTTCAAACAAATCTTTCAAACCAGCGCCTTTTGCTAGCTAAAAAACTTATCCCGCCAGTGCTATCACCAGTTTCGCTCAAGTGTTGATGAAGGTGTTTTGCCTTTTCACGAATGATGAGTGAACTTAACGGAATTTTATTTTGAATTCAGTCTTCTATCCACAGCTTTAAAGCCTTTTCCATTTTTTCTAATTTAACATCATGAGATACAGAGAAAATTTTTGAAGCAATTAGCATGTTTTCACGGACACTACGGGAGATTTTTTCTTCCAATTTCTTGACTGATCGTACCGTTCACTCATTGATTTTATGTTTTGCCACTGAGGAGACACTTTCGCCATTAGAAATTTTGTCTAGTAACCAATTTTACTCACTAATGTCATCACCTTCTTTGATCCTTTCACAATTCCCTTGTTATTCATAGCCATATTTTTGTATTTTTATAAGCCATATTCTTGTCCACAATAAAGTCACTTTCTTCCGTTAACACAATCAAAAAAGTCTGTTTTACACTGCAAAACAGTAGAATTTTCACTTTTGTAAGCATATCAATTTATAAATTGATACATTTATAAATTTATTCAATTTATAAGCATATAAATTAAAAGCAAACGAAGAAACCTTTCTCCATGGCAAGTGCACAACACACACTGAACAAGGATTAGCAGGAAACATCAGCAGTTGCAATTTTGTCACCCCCTCCCCCACCCACCCACCGAGTGCTGTTTTGACCAGGAAAGATGATTTTAGCCACGCCAATGTTTTTTATGGCGGAAAATGTTCACGGCACTTTAAAATTCACATTTTTTTTTAGGTTTCATTTTATATTAAATCAGTGACTGCGAATAGCGGGGATTTACTGTATTTGAAATACAGTCCCCATAGCTGGAGACCCCACACACACAAAAGGTCAACCAGATTAATCATGAATGTAAATCGACACATGTAAACGTGTTAAAAGATGTGAACTGCAAACTTTGGCAACTAGACATTACTGGGAAATCTAAATGAGTGTACAAGGGACTGAATGAACCAAGTCAAATAAATGAGGAAAGTCTTATTTCCCTTATGAGTGAGACACGAACCAGAGGACAAATACATAAAATTTCAGAGAATAACAAAAGGTTGTATCTTGTGAAGTTCACCTATAGGGTAGCAAGTTGATGAACCTTAGAATAAACTGCCTCCCAATGTAGTGGAGGAAGTGAGTCTAGTTATGTTCAAAGCAGAAATAGTAGTAGTAGTGGCATGTGATGCAAGAAAGCAAGTCTATGAGCTTATGCACCATCAGCCAACAAAAAAAAAAAAAAAAATCACACCATTCCTTCCAAATGCTTGTCCAGTTCCTCCTTAAATTTATATAACCTATCAACTTCCACAACGACAGATGGAAGTTTGCTGCAGCAATTAACCACCCGATGGCTAAAGGCAAATTTCCACACATTTATTCTACATCTCTCTTTTCTTAATTTGAATTTATGCCCCCTTAGGTTCGTAATCTGAATACGTGGAAGGATCCCATCAGAATTCAGCGTGCTCAACCAATTCAAGGCCTTATACACCTCAATCAGATCACCGCGCAGGTGCCTAGTCTCCAGCCACTGCAATTTGCAGAACTTAAGCCTCTCTTCATTCCCCTTCATTCCCCTCACCAATCTTGTTGCCCTTCTCTGTACATGCTCAAGTAAATATACATCCTTCCTAAAATGAGGCCTCCAGACCTGTACGCAGTACTCAAGACGTGGCCTGACCATTGCCTTATACAGAGGGACAATCACCTCCTTCTCCCTGCTAGCAAAATCCCTATATATATTTGACAAAACCCCATGACCTGCCCTAGCAGACTGTTTGCATTGCTCAGAAAACTTCATATCTGACTGCAAAATTACTCCAAGGTCTGGTCTTTTTCATTTTCTACCACCTTAAGTGTAGAACCACACAGTTGGTACTGTTTCTCTGGGGTTACTTCTACCCATATGCAGTACTTTGCATTTGTCAAGGTTAAACTTCAGTTCCCACTTCTTAGCCCATCTGCCCAAATTTTATAGATCCTGTTGCAGTAGCACACTGCCATTACTGTCATTAACAACCCTGCCAACCTTTGTATCATCTGTAAACTTCGACACTAAGCCTGATATACCTTCATCAATGTTATTGATAAATATACAACACAACAGTGGACCCAACACCGAACCATGTGGGACTCCACTAATAACATTAGTCCACGAAGAGCAGCACCCATTGATTACAACCCTCTGTCTTCTCTCACTCAACCATCCTTTTATCCATTGTAGCAACTTACCATTAATACCATTCTACTCCAATTTTTACAATAGTCTTCCATGATATCAAAGTTATTTTTTGCATCCAGTTCCTTTGTAACCACATCATAATATCCTATCAAATTTGTCAGACAAGACTTTCCCTTAACAAACCCATGCTGTGTCTGAATTATTGCTGCAGTCTTGTCTAGATGATCTTGCAATGCATCTTTAATCAGTGACTCCATTATTTTATACAGATGTTGTTGTTGTTGTTGTTTATTAGTTGTTGGCGCATCGGATTCTGTGGCCATAATGCACCTCTCTCGGTTTTGATTTCCTAGTCTGGTTTCTTTCAAATTTTGAATTTAAGTAATACCTGACTTTATGAAGAGATGGAGTTCAAATGGATTCGTTGACTTGTGGTGATTTTTGTGTTTTAAATCTGATTATATAAGCCTATTGATTTTAGGTAGTGAAAAACTTATTTTATACAGAACAGAAGTTAAACTAATTGGTCTGTAATTACTCATGACACCCTTCGATCCCCCTTTGTGAATTGAGGATACACTTGCACAGCTCCAGTCGTGGAGACCTCTTCTGAGTCCAAGGATGCTCTCATAATTATGGCTAAGGGTTTGATTAGTTGCTTTGCCACCTCCTTTAATATAACTGGATAGATCCCATCCATCCAAGGTGCCTTTCTTATGTTTAACTTCAACAATTTCTTCTCCACTTTGTCCTCAGCTATTACAAAATCATTAAGCACCCTGCTACAATTTGATAACCTTCTGCCATTTTCAAACCTTAATAACTCCTCATGTGTAAATGTAGATGCAAAATACTCATTCAGTTTGTTTGCTATCTGAGCAGGATCATGAATAGTCGAACCATCGATATCAAGTGGACCAATCAGATTCACCACTCTTCCTTTTAGAGTTTATATAAATGAAGAAATCCTTGAAGAAATGTTTAGCAATTTTTGCTAAACATTTCTCGTAATCTGCTTTCGCCTGCCTAATCTCCTTTGTGACTTGATTACAGACTAGCTTAAATCTGCCATAGGCTTCTGAGTCGCTTGATAATTTATATGCATACCATGCATTTTTCTTCTCTGTCACGAGTCTCATTAGTTCATTTGATAACCATTTAGGCCTAAACCTTGAACAATATTTCTTAATAGGTATGAAACTTTAGTAGCTTCCACGATTAATTCCTTGAATGCTTCCCACTGTACAGAATTTAAAAACTGTCTGAGACCACTGCACTCACCTTTACGGAAGCAAAAACCCTTTACTTTACCCCAATGGTAATTATATATTTAAGTAAATCCCACATCAGTACATTGTGATCACTGCCATTTAGTGGTTCCCTTATCTGCAAATTCTTAATACACGAATTATCACTGCTGATAACCAGATCAAGAGTATTACCCTCTCTGGTCGCCTTTCGAACATGCTGCTCCAGAAAACAATCATCCAATAAATCCACAAAAGTCTTACTAGTGTGTGAGTGACCAATCCACAAGTTCCAGTCAAAATCTGGGAGTTAAAATCCACCATTATAAGACATTCTGATTTACTAGCCCACTATTTCTCTGTACAATTGTCACACCAAACAATTGTACAATTGTCACAGTGCTTATGTCACACCAAACTGAATCAATGTTGCATTGTTCATCTATATCAACTGGATGCACTTCTTTTGATTTTATGTTTTTCTTTATTAACAGCATGACACCTCCTCCCATCCTATCCTGTCTATCCTTTCTGTACACATTGTCCTCCCCAAATTCCAATTCTGCATTCCTACTATCAGTGTGACACCACATCTCTGATATCCCAACAATATCCGCCTTTGATGTCTTGACCAACACTTCAAATTCATCAAATTTATTTACTATACTTCTAGCCTTGGTATACATGCACCTATTTCTAGTAGCCAGGTGGGCAGGAGCAGCACTGCGTAGCACACGCTTCTTCATTAGACCGGGGTTCGAGCCTGTGATCACCAAATATGGAGGATGCGGAAAGGTCAGGGAATGACCACCGCATATCCCCGGAGCAATATGGCCTTAGTTGCTAATGCTCCTTAGAAAAAAAAAAAAAAAAACAACCCCAAATAACCTATTTCCCCTGACATATCCCATATACCCACCTGTTTCACGATGACTGCCATCATTCCCTGAAACCCCAGCACCCCTCGCTCCAGGTCGCTACTTATTCTAATAGAAGTTGTGCAAGAATCACCTTCACCTCTGCCTGCGGCTACTTTTAACCTTTTAGTCTGTGAATCTCCCCAAGCTAGCAGTTTTCCGACCCACCTAACACTGCTTCGATAGCATCAGCAAATATTCTTGCACTCTTTCTATTTAAGTGTATCCCATCCCTGTAGAAGCAGTCTCTCCCATTAACAAGCACAGACCACGCTAAAAAAATTCAATGTTGATAAATGGATGATTACCCTTTGGGAATGAGAATAATATGCATATTCCATTATTATTATTATATATACATTATTAAATTACTAAATTATTAAATTTTGTAATTTAATAATATAATTTACTAAATTATTATGAAGAACCCTTACTATTAATTTGGAAAAACTTATGAAGATTTTAGACATACTTTCTTGTTGTCCCTGGGTGCACACAGAACATGCATAACCAAACTGTTTCTGTATTTGTTTCTGTAACATTTTCTCCCTAATACCTCTATGATGCAGTGAACTAAGTAGTGTTTTCAGTTGACCAGAATCTGTTATCCTCCACCATCCTTTTTGTAATTCTGTAAACACAATAATAATCACAGTATTATTAGCAAGTATAAAGTAACAAAACCAATGCAAATCTATCATAAGAACAGTAAAAATAAATGAAAAAAAAAAAAAAAAATTCATGAAAGCAGTAAAATAATAAAGCATCCTTAGGTTACAACATCCCTGACATGATGAAACATGAGCCTATCATAAGAACAAAAAAACTTAAATTCATAGTGAAAATATTCTCTGATCAATATAACTGGGAGCCACATATGTGTGAAGCACATTTTAACTGTAAACAGATAATGAATTTTTGTAAATTAAAAAGAGAGCAGTGGTTTTTATGTACTGGCCATGTTCCTTCTCAATTACAACTTTTGAAAAGGATAAAGCCAATCCAGCCACTCAAACAGGTTTACCCCAACAGAGGAAGAACTAGAAGCTAAGCAAAAAAGTGATTCTCTCTCTCTCTCTCTCTCTCAAAAATTCTTTGTTTTAACTAGAAAAATATAGTTTTGGTAACCTTTTTAGACAAACAATAGCTATAATCTTTCCAAAAAACCCCTAGTGGTCTTAAAAAGCTTAAGGTCCTCCTTAATTTGTGGATTCTTGGTTTTTGTTTTAAATTTATTGTAAATCATTTCCCAAGGATATTCCCCAGAACCAGTGCATCAAGACATGTTTTAAACTGCTCTAAAGCAGTGACAATCAAACTCGTATCATGAGACTTTTAGTGGAGGGGGAGAGGAAATAATGATGATGCCACAAAATAAAATCATACTACAAATTAAGTTTATTGCCTTTGGCGATAGAAGAAAGGTGCTAAGGGAGAAAAATATCAGTGATTTCTAGGTAACGTAATGTTTTTTCCAAATAATGCCAGTAAAAATGCTAAAAGAAAACCCTTCCAATTTCACCCATCCATTCACTCCAAACGTTTGTCTAGTTCTTCCTTGAATTTATTTAAGCTGTCAACTTCTATAACGATAGATGAAAGGTTGTTACAGCAATCAATCACCTGCTGGTTAAAGACAAATTTCCTCCCATCTATTCTACAACTGTCTTTACTCCATTTGAATTCATTCCCCCTTAGGTGATTAATCTGGGCAATACAAAGAATCCCATCAGCATTGAGCTTTCTCAAACCATTCAATTCCTCAATTTATGAGGGGACACATAAATTGAAATTGAGGAAATTTCACTAAGGTGGTACCTAGTCACCAGCCGCTGCAATTTGCAGAACTCAAGCCTCTCTTGGTAAGAGGACCCCCTTCATTCCCCTCACCGATCTTGTTGCCCTTCTCTGTACACGTTCAAGCAAATCTACATCCTTCCTAAAATGAGGCATCCAGACCTCTACGTAGTCTTCAAGGCATAGCCCAACCATTGCCTTATACAAAGGGATAATCACATCCTTTTCCCTGTTCCTCCAATCTGTCTGAATTGCTCAGAAAACTTCATATCTGACTGCACATTTACTCTCAGGTCTTTTTCATTTTCTACCATCCTAAGTGTAGTACCACACAGTTGGCACGTTCCTCTGGGGTTACTTCTACCCATATGCAGTACTTTGCATTTGTCAATGTTAAACTTCAGTTGCCACTTCTCAGCCCGTCTGCCCAAATTTTCTAGGTCCTGTTGCAGTAGCACACTGCCATTAACAACCCTGCCAACCTTTCTATCCTCTGCAAACTTTGACACTAAGCCTGATATACCTTTATCAATATCATTGATAAATATACAAAATAACAGTGGGCACAACACCGAACCCTGTGGAACTCCACTAATTACGTCAGTCAACGAAGAGCAGCCAGTGCCCATTGATTACCACCCTCTGTCTTCTCCCACTGAATCATTCTTTTATACATTGTACCAACTTACCCTTATTACAATTCTGCTATAATTTGTACAGTAGTCTTCCATGCGTAACACTATCAAAAGCTTTCCAGAAATCCAAGTATATGATATCAAAATTATTTTTTGCATCAAGTTCCTTTGTAACCACATCATAGTATCCAATCAAATTTGTCAGACAAGACTTTCCCTTAACAAACCCATGCGGTGTCTGAATTATTGCTCCAGTTTTGTCTAGATGATCCTGCAGTACATCTTTAACCAGTGACTCCATTATTTTACCCGGAACCGGAAGTTAAACTAACTGGTCTGTAATTACTCGTGTGATCTTTCAACCGAACTTTGTGAATTGGGGATACATTGGCACATCTCCCGTCCGTGGGGGCCCTCTCCTCTGAGTCCAAGGATGCTCTCATAATTATGCCTAAGGGTTTGCTCAGTTCCTTTGCTGCCTCCTTTAATATAACTGGATAGATTCCATCCACCCCAGGTGCCTTTCTTATGTTTAACTTCAACAATTTATCCTCCACTTTGCTCTCAGTTATTACAAAATCATTAAGCACCATGCTACAATTTGATATCCTTTTGGCATTTTCATTCCTTAATAACTTCCCTGTGTGAATGTAGATGCAAAATACTTATTCAGTTTGTTTGCTATCTGAGCAGGATCATTAAAAGTTGAACCACTGATATCAAGTGGACCAATCTGAATCACCTCCTTTCTTTCAGAGTTTATATAAGTAAAGAAATCATCACTGTTTTTCTTAGCATTTTTTGCCAAAGATTTCTTGTAATCTGCCTTCACTTGCCTAATCTCCTTTGTGACCTGATTACAGACTAGCTTATACCTGCCATAAGGTTCTATGTCACATGATAATAATTTATATGCATCCCACGCATTTTTCTTCTCTACCACGAGTCTCATTAGTTCATTTGACAACCATTTAGGCCTAAACGTTGAACAATATTTCTTCATAGGTATGAAACATCTAGTAGCTTCCACGATTAATTCCTTGTATACTTCCCACTTACAATTTGCTGTTGGTAACATCATCAGTTGGTCCCACTGGAGTCACCTTTGTGGAAGCAAAAACCCTTTCCTTTACCCCTGATGGTAATTATATCTTTAAGTAAATTCCAGATGAGTACACTGTGATCACTGCCACCTAGTGGTTCCTTTATCTGAAAATTCTTAATACATGAATGATCACTGCTGATAACCAGATCAAGAGTATTATCCTCTCTGGTTGCTTCTTAAACATGCTGCTGCAGAAAAAAATCATCCAATAAATCCACAAAATTCTTGCTAGTGTGTGAGTGACCAACCCACAAGTTCCAGTCAATATCTGGGAAGTTAAAATCCCCCATTATATGACATTCTGATTTACTAGCCCACTCTATTTCTCTGTACAATTGTTCGTTGTACTCATTTGAGTCATTAGGCCTATAACATACTCCTACTCTTATTTTTGCTTTCCTTGTGCTTATGTCTTACCACACTGACTCAACAAATCATTGTCCATCTAGGTCAACTGGATGCACTTCCTTTGATTTCATGTTTTTCCTAATTAACAGCATAAAACCTCCTCCCTTCCTATCCTTTCTGTACACATTCAACTATCATCAGTACACCACATATCGTTGCACAACATAATACATAATACAGCAATGTGACGGCGGTATCAGATGAAATTGGAGACATTTGTGGATGTTTGCGCAAATTCAATAGTGAATCTCTTTTCATCGTTGCCATATACATCACTTCAGGGATGCCATTAGATGTAATTCAAAAATTCATAAACAAGAATTTGATGCTGTATTCTATCAAAGGCGCAAAATTATTGGAAGAGCCACTGGATCATATACCTATAGTTCTTGCTGGTGATTTCAATCTAGAATTAAATTCTGAAGCTGGAAAGAAGTTTTTGTAAATTTATGAAAGATGTCTTCAATTTAGATATTAAGTCAAATACTTCAGTAAATACAACACGGAATGGAACGACAATTGATGGAGTATTCACTCAGGAATTAAAATAATTTGAGTGTCAAAATTATATATCTTATTACAGTTACCATAAACCAATAATTTTAGCGTTATTACCATATTTTTTATACGAATTATTCCATTGTACTGAAATTATTTTTTCAATAAAAATAATGAAGCAATACTTTTTTATTTATTTTACTATACCAGTTTCATAATGTTTTATTTTAATGTACCAGTTTCATGAGTTCCTGCAGTAAAGACATTTTTAACGGCTGCCACTGTGACATTATCAGTCTCAGAGTAGCAAGGCACCAACTCATTATGTACCTGGTACATAATTTTTTTGGTGATGCAAATCACCAAAAAAATTGGTGATTTGCATCACCAAATGCAAAAGATGCAAATCCCCAAATTTTGAGAAAGAAGGATGGTGGTGGGTTCTTTTGCATGACGGTGATAGTCTGCATTCTGCATTAATTATCAAGTGTTTATGATAAATTACGAGACTGTGGAGCTAAACCATCCACCTTATTCCTGTGATTTATCTCCCCTGGACTACTTGTTCACCCTGAAAGGATGACAGGTTGCCAGTGTAGACACTAAAACATAAAAACTGACATTAAAACAAATGTAAAAAAAAAAATAATAATAATAAATAAAATAATAAGAATTGGTGGCAATTTCAGTTAAAGTGCATTAAAAAAAATGTTTCCAACAGCTATGAGCAATCTCATAAGTGTATAACTGCTCAAGATTATTACTTTGCAAAATATTAAAATCTTTTTTAATTAAAGCTTTTTTTTTAATTTAATTAAAACAACTGGTTTTAATAAATAAGTAAATACATTTCTGTTTATGCTCGAGATAGCCAAGACCACAAGAATATACATATTAATTAAACATAACACTTTGTAATATGATTATAATTTTAAATAGTCATTTATTTTAGATTTCTTTAAATCATCACTACAAAGTCCATTTATTATTATTATTATTATTATTATTATTATTATTAGCAATATGGTACAAGGAAGCCTGAGGCTTATGCTGCACCAGCCAAAAAAAAAAAAAATTCCCCAGTTACCCCCATGTGTGTGTGTGTGTGTGTGTGTGTGTGTGTGTGTGTGTGTGTGTGTGTGTGTGTGTGTGTGTGAGAGAGAGAGAGAGAGAGAGAGGGGTATCACCAAGAAAGAGAAGAATGATGATATCCAGCTCAGGACCCTGGGTTTGCCAAGCCCATACTCACCAGATGTGAGCCCCCGGGGTTTATTTTAGATTTCTTTAAATCATCACTACAAAGTCTATTTATAGATTTTTCAATATTGTATAACAGTCTATATTCATGATCACTTGCAACAGTTTCTTCAAACTCTCTTTCCTCGGGATGGCTATAGCATCACAAGTTTGCCAGTTTTATAACTGGAATTCATTCGGGTTCATCTTCATTTTCCTCCTCTTTGGTGAAATTATCAGTAACAGACTGGGCAATTTCTTCTTTTGTTAGGTGGTAGATGACTTTCATCAACCGGTGAAATACCACCACTTTGCTTATTGGAGGCTTGAAGTGGTGAAACCCATGTTTAGTCTCTAGAGCAAAATTTCCGGCATCCCCCTCCCTCCCATACTTCTCCTTCAACCCATGCACGGTACTAAGTACTATAGGTTTTGATACCTTTCGTGTTTGGGGTTCTCATAAAAAAAAAAATAATAAAAAAAAATAATAATCTGGCTTTCTTGCATAATGCCACTAGTAATGCTAATGACTCCTTCAGCTTTGGTAATTTCTAGAGAGTTTCCCAAAACTGGATGAGCTTTTATCTCTAAGAAGTTTCTTTCATGGAATTCTTAAGTTTTTTAAAACTAAAAACCTTGTACTGTGTGTATACATGCTTTTAAATATTGCTTTCTTTACATTTTGACTTAATTGTCCAACATCAGAATGAGATTAGTATCAATTAGATAAAGAGTTTGTAAAAATGCTCATAGATCATTTTTTCTTATGGAAAAACAATCCTTTACCTATTTATAACACTTCGTACAATTTAATCATGTTCTGGATTTGAATTCCAAAGAATTTCTTCAGTTTCGGCTTTCATAAACCCAAATCATATAATGAAGAGATTAACAGGCACAATTTTCTTTTCCTTGATTTTTAAAACTATTTATATGATCATTTAACTGTGTATACTATTAATTGTGAGCACAGGTAACAGATAGCAGCAGGGCTGTACTTGCACTTCTCGGGACCCTGAAGCACTAAGCTTTTGTGGGGGCCCTTTTAGAGATACCAGAGGCAAAAAAAAATTATTTTTACCTATCTGTTTAAACACAAACGTAACACTGCAAAATATAAAGAAGAGTACTGAATTAAACTCTGTGTCTCAACAGCCCACGAGGGTATGATAACCAGCAACACTGCTTTGGTGGTTCATCACGTGGTCAGCGAATTGATTTCCATTGTCGTGTTTCGTGACAAGCATCCACTACCCTCTCACAAGTAGCACCTCATTTCACATTACTATGCTGGGTGAACACGATAAATTTGGGCCCACACTGGAATCGAACCCGGGTCACCAACATCGTCAGAACCGACAACATTAATAGTATAATACACAAATAACTACGACAAATTAGTGTAATTACTAATTTTATTGAAAATGACCGTTTCCCACTTGTGTTACTAACTGGCATTGCTAAAAATATTTTTAATATTATTTCAATGTTGGGAAATGTAGATCTTAATCCATTATTAATGATATTATATATTTCATTCTTATTGTTGCCAATATAGTAATAGTAATGGGGTAACTAGGATTTTTTGTCAGCAGGTACATTCACAAAAAAAGCTGCCAATTGCAATCACAAAAAAGGAGCATTTTGCTTTCTAAAATAGCGCCACTATACCAGATATCAGTGTCAGGGGGGTACAATGTAGCCATGTACAGCATAGTCAGGTTAGGACCTACTGGCCCTAATCTGGCTACACCACTTGTAATGGAGACGTGATCCAAGAAAGCAAGCGTATGAGCATATGTACGATCGGAAAAAAAAAAAAAAAAAAAAAACACCAATTTCACACATCCATTCCCTCTAAAAGTTTTTCCAGTTACGCCTTGAATTTATTTTGGCTATCAACTTCCACAATCACAGATGGAAGTTTGTTCCGGCAATTAACCACCCGCTGGCTAAAGGCAAATTTCCGCACATCTATTCTACATCTCTTTTCTTAATTTGAATTTATGCCCCTTTAGGTTCGTAATCTGAACAAGTGGAAGGATCCCATCAGAATTCAGAGTGCTCAATCCATTCACGGTCTTATACACCACAATCAGATAACCGCGCATGTGCCTAGTCTCCAGCCACTGCAATTTGCAGAACTTAAGCCTCTCTTGGTAAGAGGATCCTTCATTCCCCTCACCAATCTTGTTGCCCTTCTCTGTACACGCTCAAGTAAATCTACATCCTTCCTAAAATGACACCTGTATGCAGTACTCAAGGCGTGGCCTGACCACTGCCTTATACAGAGGGACAATCACCTCCTTTCCCATGCACTGGCACAGCCTGTCTCCACTGCTCAGAAAACTTCATATCTGACTGCACAATTACTCCCAGGTCTTTTTCATTTTCTACCATCTTAAGTGTAGTACCGCACAGTTGGTACGTTTCTCTTGGGTTACTTCTACTCATATGCAGTACTTTGCATTTGTAAAGGGTAAATTTCAGTAGCCACTTCTTAGCCCATCTTCCCAAATTATCTAGATCCTGTTGCAGTAGCACACTGCCATTACTGTCATTAACAACCCTGCCAACCTTTGTATCATCTGCAAACTTCGGCATTAAGCCTGATATACCTTCATCAATATCACTGATAAATATACAAAACAACAGTGGAATGAACACCGAACCCTGTGGGACTCCACTAATAACATTAGTCGACGAAGAGCAGCACCCATTAATTACCACCCTCTGTTTTCTCCCACTCAACCATCCTTTTATCCATTGTAGCAACTTACCCTTAATACCATTCTGCTCCAATCTGTACAATATTCTTCAATTAACTATATAATATCGGTGTAAATACACCATAGTTAACCCATATATTTGAGCTACGATTGTAGCGTAGAAGGCATCGTTTAAATTGTATCTCATAATGTGGTTGCCTTCACAACAAGATAGCTACTATTGAATTACTTCAAATAAATAACGCTTCTCTAGTAGAGAAGACTACTGTTATTTATTTTCAGCGTACCACCACCCAGACGATCGTTTCGAAGCTTTTTGGCTTCGTCATCAGTGGGCGGGTAGGTAATACAATATGCCATCTCAGTTGCGAAGTTATATCCACATTATGAGAGATGCCAGAAGGGTGTGGTGGTAATGTATTTGAAAATTAAATGCACTAGGCATAATCCTTATGGGTTTTGATAATTAACTATATAATATCGGTGTAAATACACCATAGTTAACCCATATATTTGAGCTACGATTGTAGCGTAGAAGGCATCGTTTAAATTGTATCTCATAATGTGGTTGCCTTCACAACAAGATAGCTACTATTGAATTACTTCAAATAAATAACGCTTCTCTAGTAGAGAAGACTACTGTTATTTATTTTCAGCGTACCACCACCCAGACGATCGTTTCGAAGCTTTTTGGCTTCGTCATCAGTGGGCGGGTAGGTAATACAATATGCCATCTCAGTTGCGAAGTTATATCCACATTATGAGAGATGCCAGAAGGGTGTGGTGGTAATGTATTTGAAAATTAAATGCACTAGGCATAATCCTTATGGGTTTTGATAATTAACTATATAATATCGGTGTAAATACACCATAGTTAACCCATATATTTGAGCTACGATTGTAGCGTAGAAGGCATCGTTTAAATTGTATCTCATAATGTGGTTGCCTTCACAACAAGATAGCTACTATTGAATTACTTCAAATAAATAACGCTTCTCTAGTAGAGAAGACTACTGTTATTTATTTTCAGCGTACCACCACCCAGACGATCGTTTCGAAGCTTTTTGGCTTCGTCATCAGTGGGCAGGTAGGTAATACAATATGCCATCTCAGTTGCGAAGTTATATCCACATTATGAGAGATGCCAGAAGGGTGTGGTGGTAATGTATTTGAAAATTAAATGCACTAGGCATAATCCTTATGGGTTTTGATAATTAACTATATAATATCGGTGTAAATACACCATAGTTAACCCATATATTTGAGCTACGATTGTAGCGTAGAAGGCATCGTTTAAATTGTATCTCATAATGTGGTTGCCTTCACAACAAGATAGCTACTATTGAATTACTTCAAATAAATAACGCTTCTCTAGTAGAGAAGACTACTGTTATTTATTTTCAGCGTACCACCACCCAGACGATCGTTTCGAAGCTTTTTGGCTTCGTCATCAGTGGGTGGGTAGGTAATACAATATGCCATCTCAGTTGCGAAGTTATATCCACATTATGAGAGATGCCAGAAGGGTGTGGTGGTAATGTATTTGAAAATTAAATGCACTAGGCATAATCCTTATGGGTTTTGATAATTAACTATATAATATCGGTGTAAATACACCATAGTTAACCCATATATTTGAGCTACGATTGTAGCGTAGAAGGCATCGTTTAAATTGTATCTCATAATGTGGTTGCCTTCACAACAAGATAGCTACTATTGAATTACTTCAAATAAATAACGCTTCTCTAGAAGAGAAGACTACTGTTATTTATTTTCAGCGTACCACCACCCAGACGATCGTTTCGAAGCTTTTTGGCTTCGTCATCAGTGGGCGGGTAGGTAATACAATATGCCATCTCAGTTGCGAAGTTATATCCACATTATGAGAGATGCCAGAAGGGTGTGGTGGTAATGTATTTGAAAATTAAATGCACTAGGCATAATCCTTATGGGTTTTGATAATTAACTATATAATATCGGTGTAAATACACCATAGTTAACCCATATATTTGAGCTACGATTGTAGCGTAGAAGGCATCGTTTAAATTGTATCTCATAATGTGGTTGCCTTCACAACAAGATAGCTACTATTGAATTACTTCAAATAAATAACGCTTCTCTAGTAGAGAAGACTACTGTTATTTATTTTCAGCGTACCACCACCCAGACGATCGTTTCGAAGCTTTTTGGCTTCGTCATCAGTGGGCGGGTAGGTAATACAATATGCCATCTCAGTTGCGAAGTTATATCCACATTATGAGAGATGCCAGAAGGGTGTGGTGGTAATGTATTTGAAAATTAAATGCACTAGGCATAATCCTTATGGGTTTTGATAATTAACTATATAATATCGGTGTAAATACACCATAGTTAACCCATATATTTGAGCTACGATTGTAGCGTAGAAGGCATCGTTTAAATTGTATCTCATAATGTGGTTGCCTTCACAACAAGATAGCTACTATTGAATTACTTCAAATAAATAACGCTTCTCTAGTAGAGAAGACTACTGTTATTTATTTTCAGCGTACCACCACCCAGACGATCGTTTCGAAGCTTTTTGGCTTCGTCATCAGTGGGCGGGTAGGTAATACAAGGCATTTAAGGTAATACAAGGTAGGCATTTAATTTTCAAATACATTACCACCACACCCTTCTGGCATCTCTCATAATGTGGATATAACTTCGCAACTGAGATGGCATATTGTATTACCTACCCGCCCACTGATGACGAAGCCAAAAAGCTTCGAAACGATCGTCTGGGTGGTGGTACGCTGAAAATAAATAACAGTAGTCTTCTCTACTAGAGAAGCGTTATTTATTTGAAGTAATTCAATAGTAGCTATCTTGTTGTGAAGGCAACCACATTATGAGATACAATTTAAACGATGCCTTCTACGCTACAATCGTAGCTCAAATATATGGGTTAACTATGGTGTATTTACACCGATATTATATAGTTAATTATCAAAACCCATAAGGATTATGCCTAGTGCATTTAATTTTCAAATACATTACCACCACACCCTTCTGGCATCTCTCATAATGTGGATATAACTTCGCAACTGAGATGGCATATTGTATTACCTACCCGCCCACTGATGACGAAGCCAAAAAGCTTCGAAACGATCGTCTGGGTGGTGGTACGCTGAAAATAAATAACAGTAGTCTTCTCTACTAGAGAAGCGTTATTTATTTGAAGTAATTCAATAGTAGCTATCTTGTTGTGAAGGCAACCACATTATGAGATACAATTTAAACGATGCCTTCTACGCTACAATCGTAGCTCAAATATATGGGTTAACTATGGTGTATTTACACCGATATTATATAGTTAATTATCAAAACCCATAAGGATTATGCCTAGTGCATTTAATTTTCAAATACATTACCACCACACCCTTCTGGCATCTCTCATAATGTGGATATAACTTCGCAACTGAGATGGCATATTGTATTACCTACCCACCCACTGATGACGAAGCCAAAAAGCTTCGAAACGATCGTCTGGGTGGTGGTACGCTGAAAATAAATAACAGTAGTCTTTTCTACTAGAGAAGCGTTATTTATTTGAAGTAATTCAATAGTAGCTATCTTGTTGTGAAGGCAACCACATTATGAGATACAATTTAAACGATGCCTTCTACGCTACAATCGTAGCTCAAATATATGGGTTAACTATGGTGTATTTACACCGATATTATATAGTTAATTATCAAAACCCATAAGGATTATGCCTAGTGCATTTAATTTTCAAATAATCTTCAATACGCAACAGTGTCAAAAGCTTTCCTGAAATCCAAATATATGATATCAAAATTATTTTTTGCATCCAGTTCCTTTGTAACCACATCATAATATCCTATCAAATTTGTCAGACAAGACTTTCCCTTAACAAACCCATGCTGTGTCTGAATTATTGCTGCAGTCTTGTCTAGATGATCCTGCAATGCCTCTTTAACCAGTGACTCCATTATTTTATCCGGAACAGAAGTTAAACTAACTGGTCTGTAATTACTTGTGTCACCCTTTGATCCCCCTTTGTGAATTGGGGATACATTTGCACATCTCCTGTCCGTGGGAACTTCCCCCGAGTCTCAGGATGCTTTTATAATTATGGCTAAGGGTTTGCTTAGTTGCTTTGCCGCCTCCTTTAACATAACTGGATAGATCCCATCCACCCCTGGTGCCTTTCTTATGTTTAACTTTAACTATTTCTCCTCCACTTTGCTCTCAGTTATTACAAAATCATTAAGCTGCTACAATTTGATAACCTTTTGCCATTTTAAAACCTTAATAGCTCCTCGTGTGTGAATGAAGATGCAATATACTCATTCAGTTTGTTTGCTATCTGAGCAAGATCATCAACAGTCGAACCATCGATATCAAGAGGACCAATCAGATTCATCCACTTCCTTTTAGAGTTACATAAGTAAAGAAATCCTTGCAGTTATTCTTAGCATCTTTTGACAAAGATTTCTCGTAATCTGCTTTCGCCTGCCTAACCTCCTTTTTGACCTGATTACAGACTAGCTTATAACTGCCATAGGCTTCTGAGTCGCTTGATAATTTATATGCATCCCATTCATTTTTCTTCTCTGTCACGAGTCTCATTAGTTCATTTGATACTCATTTAGGCCTAAACCTTGAACAACATTTCTTAATAGGTATGAAAGTTTTAGTAGCGTTCACAATTAATTCCTTGAATGCTTCCCACTTAGAATTTACTGTTGGTAACATTATCAGTTGATCCCACCGTACAGAATTTAAAAACTGTCTGAGACCACTGTACTCACCTTTACGGAAGCAAAAACCCTTTCCTTTACCATTGATGGTAATGATATCTTTAAGTAAATCCCACATCAGTACACTGTGATCACTGCCACTTAGTATTTCCTTTATCTGCAAATTCTTAATACCAGAATGATCACTGCTGATAACCAGATCAAGAGTAAGACCCTCTCTGGTTGCCTCTCGAACATGTCGCTGCAGAAAACAATCATATAATAAATCCACCAAAGTCTTACTAGTGTGTGAGTGAGTGACCAACCCACAAGTTCCAGTCAATATCTGGGAAGTTAAAATCCCCCATTATAAGACATTCTGATTTATAGCCAACTCTATTTCACTGTACAATTGTTCATTGTACTCATTCGATTCATTAGGCCTATAACACACTCCTACTCTTATTTTTGCTTTCGCAGTGCTTATGTCACACCAAACTGACTCAACAGTGAACTGTTCATCAACTGGATGACTTCTTTTTATTTCATGTTTTTCTTAATTAACAGCATAACACCTCCTTCCTTCCTATCCTGTCTAATCCTTTCTGTACACATTGTACTCCAAAATTCCAGTTCAGCATTCCTTATATCTGTGTGACACCACGTCTCTGCTTTCCCAACAATATCTGCCTTTGATGTCTTGACCAACACTCAAATTCATTTACTATACTTCTAGCAGTGGTATACATGCAAGTATACATGTACCTATCCTTATTATTAGTTACCCTAACAACACATCCCATATACCCACCTGTTTCACGATGACTGCCATCAGTCCCTGAAACCCCCAGCAACACTCGCTCCAGGTCGCTACTTATTCTAATAGACGTTGTGCAAGAAGCACCTTCACCTCTGCCTGCGGCTACTTTAGCCTGTGAATCCCCCCAAGTTAGCAGTTTTCCGACCCACTTAGCACTGGCTCGATAGCACTAGCAAATATTTTTGCACCCTTTCTATTTAAGTGTATCCCATCCCTATAGAAGCAGTCTCTCCTGTTAACTAGCACAGACCACGCTTAAAAAAATTCTACCCCTTGAGCCTTGCACATTCCCTCCAGTGCCGAATTGATTGACAAGGCTCTCATCATGTATTCCCTCCTATCGTATCTGGGCAGAATCGCATTCACTTTCAAATTTAACCCTAATTCACAACTTTTTTGCAACATTGACCTGTACTTGTTAGTTAAATTTGCAGCTCTCCTACTCTGTTATATTATACGTTAGAGCTGCCTAGTTACCACAATTAAAAATTTGAATTCCCTACTACTCTATACAAAAACAATGGCTGCAAGATTCGAACAAAATAACGGTTTTACGTATATTAAGTAGTAATCTACAAAAACTCTTTATCTAAATTAAAAATAAAAATAACCAGCGTAACAATAACTATAAGACTACGTATATATTACAATATAAAATAACAATTAGGTAAATAAAAAGGCAAACACATCGCTTTTTCGGAGCCGGTAAAACTGGGATGTTGTTGTCGTTGTTATTTTGGTTTTTAGGAGCATTAGCAACTAAGGTCATATTGCTCCGAGGATATGCAGTGGTCATTCCCTGACCTTTCTGCATCCTCCGTATTTGGTGGTCATAGGCTTGAACCCAAATCTTATCCAGAAGCGTGTGCTACGCACTGCCACTCATGCCCACCTGGCTACGGAGGTGCGTAAAACTGGGACTTCAAACAGAAAAGCCAAGGAGCAGGAACCCCAACATTATTATATTTGACATCTCTGAGACAACTCTGGAAAGAGATCTTATGCTGGATTTCTACAGCAAAAACTTTATCAATATAATGGAACTGGACAAGTTTGCCAAAGAATTTCTTCTAAAAAGAGGGAAAAAAAACCAAAAGAAATGGGTAATTCAATGTCATTGTGGAAATGTCACCCAGAATTTAGAAAACCTACAAGGACAGCAAAGAGTCTATGCTGGCTGGACCAGCCATAAATTCAGGGAATTCTTTCCTGTACAGCAGTGCTTTAACTGTCATAAATATGGCCATACTGCCAGAGAATTCCCCTATCTGTGGCAACTGTGCAGTCACTGGCCATGATTACAAAAACTGCCAAAATGTGCTACCTGTAAAAGCAGCACAGCTGACTGACTATGCACATAGTATTAGGGATGATAAATGCCCCTGTTATAAAAAAAAAAAACATGGTAAAACGTATACAATCTAGGACCAACTATGGGCTAGATTGAAAATATAAATGTGACTAGGGCTCTAAATCTTGTCCAATTGAATGCGCAAAGAGCAAGAGCCATTGTAGATCAGATAAAACTCAAATTGGAAGAAAATAATATAGATATCTTGGTACTCCAAGAGCCCTACACACATATGGGTAGGGTTCAAGGATACCCAAGGGGTTATAAAATAATAGAATATAATAATAGAAGGTGTCTCTTCTACAGCAATAGTAGTTAAAAATACTGGCCTTACAGTCACAAAGGTGGGTCACCTTTGCTCTCCAGTGGCAGTGTGTGCCCATATCACCAGTGCTGTAGGACAGTTTTACATTATTTTGCTATATTCTAGACCAGGTGAAGATATAAATCCAGCTATTGAATACCTACAAGCAGTCATATACTTGTTACCTACTGCAAATATCATAGTGTGTGCTGATGTCAACTGCCGATCAGCCTTATGGCACAGCCATACCGAAGACAGAAAAGACACACACAATGGACAGATACTTTCAGACTATATAGCCACCTCACCCTTTCAAGTGCTAAACCAACCAAATAACCTGCCAACTTTTAGCAGTACCATGGGGGAGAGTGACATTGATGTTACTCTTGCAACCAATTCAATAGCTTATAAAATTACAGACTGGTGTGTCCAGCCAGTCTGGACACATCGAATCATAGAGCCACCACCTTCAAACTAAACAGGAAATTACAAACATCACAACACTCCTTTTTGGATATCAAAAGGTATAACCTCAAAAAGGGAAACTGGAAGATTTTTTCAGAAAATACAGCAGCTCAGCTGCAAAAACAGGAAAATGAGTGGTCTAGATCAAGAAACTGTAGCACGGACAAGCAAGCACTGACTATGACAAACATTTTAACAAAAACAGCAGACCTGTTTATCACACGGAAAAAAACTGAGGAAGCAGGCAGTCCCCAGGCGGTGCCCTGAACTGACTATACTCAGGAGAAGGGTGCACCAGGCAATGAGAAATTTTCAAAGAGCCAGAACACCTTGGCAACAAAATGAGGTGGATGCACTGAAAGATTCATATAGAACTCGCAGGAATCAGTATACAGCCCTCATAAGGGACAAGGAAAAGGAATGCTGGAGGCATTTGGTGGGAACCACTGGAAACAATCCTTGGGGAGTTGTCTACAGAATAGTGAGCAACAAGCTGCCAAGAGGAGATGTCTTAGAAACAATTGTCAAACCAGATGGAACCCAAACCCTGTGTTGGGCGGACTCTGTAAATAACATCCTGGACAATATTAATCAAACTGAAACCAGGGATCTTTCCCCACACCCAGCAGGGACATTATAAAAGAAAACACTGAATATGACAATGCCAATATTGAAACTCTGTTCACTATACAAGACTTAGAAATAGCCCAATCTAAAACCAAAAACAATAAATGTCCAGGTTTCGATCTCTTAGAGGTTGAGATTATTAAAAAATTAGCAGAAATAGCACCAGACAAATCAATAGTACTATATAATAACTGTATGACAGAAGGTATATTCCCAAAAATATGGAAAAAAGCAGTGTTAAGATTAATTCTCAAAAACCCTGAAAAACTCCCTACTGATCCCAAATAATATAGACCAATAGCCCTACTCCCTGTACTAGGGAAAATATATGAAAGACTAATATATAGCAGATTAGCCCAATATTACACAAAAGCAGGTTTACATCCCCAACAATCAGTATGGTTTTAAGCAGGGCAACTCTACGGAGGATGCCATGCACCACCTACTGACACCCGTTAAAAACACAGAGGAGAAATATATGCTGGCAATCTCCATTGACTTTGCTGGGGCATTTTACTCACTCTGGTGGCCTAGTGTCCTTAGGAGACTTCGCCTGGCAAATGCCCCACAAAACCTCAATTCAATGATGGTAATAAACAACTACCTTACAGACAGAAGTGTCTCAGTACACACAAGGTTCCAGGAATTGACACGCCCTGTGAACAAAGGTTGCCCGCAGGATTCAATCCTTGGCCCTTTCTTCTGGATAAATTTCTGGCCTTGGATCTGGGCCCCAGGGAGAACCTGGCCTTTCCAGATGACGTTTTTCCTTGTAAAAGGTAACACACAAGTGGTTGTAGAGCAAAGATCAAATGCTGCCCTCTTGCAGCTGCAAGAGTGGGCACAAATGCACATGCTCAAAATATCGCCTGAAAAAACCAAACAAATACTTCTAAAAGGCAATTTGGACATAAGAAGACGTCCACAAATCAAAATTAACACAACCACTATAAAAATGGTAACGGAACTAAAATATCTTGGAGTGGTTTTTGATTCAAAATTAACCTTTTATCCCCATTTGATCTACTTGGCGAAAAAAGTGAGAAATTATGCACAGGTATGATTGCCAGGATCAGTCGAGCAGACTGGAGACTCAAAAGAAAGACCCTGGCAATCATATACCGTGCAATGTTCCTACCTGTTATCACTTATGGAGCCGGTGCGTGGTTCATCCGCTCAGCCATAGTAAGAAATAGGAATAAATTAGAATCGATACAAAGGACAATACTACTCACTATTATCAGAGCATGTCGCACAGTAAGCACACCTGCGGTACAGTTGCTGGCCAGAGCTCTCCCGCTTTACCTGGAAGTAGCCAAAAGAGGCTTATATTATAGATTTAAAAAGGGAATACCAACCAATTTAAAAAGGGCATACAACCAACAACTTCAATGATGAAAAATAAAAAAATAATAGCCACAAAGCTCTATGAGCTATGGCAAACAAAATGGGAGCAGGAAACCAGAGGTCTGGTTAATAAACGGTTTCGGCCACGGGGGTCAATGGTTAGCCCAAAACCACCTAAGTGGTATGCCCATGGACTTTTTACAACATTTATATTGACAGGTCACGGCTCCCTAAAGGTGAAACTAACCTCCTTAGGGCTGACTGATGACCCAAACTGCACCTGCGGCAAGAGTGAAGACTGGGCACGCATTCTATATGAATGTATAATATATGACATCCCCAGAATACAGCTAATAGCACAGATTGGCCCCCTTCCCAGGGGAGAACACCTGTTCATCATAGAAGAGGAAAATTATAAAGCCTTTACATCTTTCACACAGAAAGTATTCGAAACACGCAGAACAATCCAATGAATGGCAATTCAGTACCCCAGCAATTAAACAATAACAAACAGTTAAAATTGCCCAAGTTTCCCACCACGCCCAGGAGATGACTTAAAAACTGTCAGGATAGCAGTATTCTGTGCCCTGACAGAAACCTGACATGACAAAACTTCCCTGCCATGTGTAGGAACCTGGGGACCCGAAACCAAATAAGTAGCCATGTAGGGGGAAGGGAGATGTACAGGCAGCCAGGGAAGCAAATTAGCTGAAAAATATCAGTAAGCTGGTAACAAGGGGGATGCAATGTAGAATGAAAGAAGAATGAATGAATGAGAATGAAAGACAGAATGAATAGGTTGGGCACTGAGTGAACTAGGAACTGTGGTAAAAGGGAATAAATGGCAGTTTTGGTGAAAGATAGAGTGACTTAGCATGAGGAAAAGAGGGAGCGAATGGGAATGAGTGGAAGAGCAAATGTAATTGGCTGAAAGAATACAAAGTTCAAAATAACATTAATTTCGATTAAATAACGATTAATTTCGGTTGATCATGATGAACTTTAAATATACAGTCATCCCTTGATTTGTGCACCTTGTGCAATGAAATTTTTAAGATGGTAGATCGTGGGACATTTTGAAGGAAAAAAGTAGATCGCATCTCAAATTAAGTTGGCCACTCCTGACATACACTAACAAACATTTACTAACCACATAAACACTATCACTGCATTCTCCATTGGCCTGCAAAAAAAAAAAAAAAAAACTTATGGCTAAGAGTGCAGTGCAGAAAGTAAGAGTTGAATAAATAAAATGAGAGCTAGAAGAATGAATGAATGAATGAAAGGTCATCTGGATAGTACTTTCGGGTAAGGGAAGCGCATAGGATGATAGGGTTAATTTCCTTTTTATTTATTTTTTATTTTATTAATTATTATTATTTAGTTATTTATTTTTTTTTTGTTTTTATCATTGTTTTGTTCGGATTTATATATTTTTTTATTTTTTTTTTAAATTTTTTATTTATTTATTTATTTTTTTTTTTTTTGGCTGGTGCAGCATAAGCCATAGGCTTTCTTGCACCATGCGGCCGTTACTAATACTAATACTAAAAGTCTAAGTGTGTGAGAAAAAGAACACAAACCATAAATGCTACATTTAAGTACTCACTAACCCTAGTTTTAATTAGTATTTAAATTACCATTACACATCATTGCATCCCCACTGCTGTGTGAGAAAAAAATAAAGAGTGTATGTGAAAATAAAGAAAATAAATCAAATACAAAAAAAAATATATAAATAAATAAAAAAAATATATATATATAAAAAACTTGCAAAAAAAATAAAAAATAGAATGCAAGTAGAGTGAGAATGCAGTTTAGGAATGAAGTAAATGTGTGCCTCTCGCACCCCTTTGCCTGGTGGGTTCCCGCTGCAAGCTGACATAAAAAAAACAAAAAGTCCTTAGCATTAGCAGAGGCATTTGATGCAAGAAAGAAAGCTTATGCAGCATCAGCCAAAAAAAATAAATAACCACTTCCACTTCACCCCTCTGTTCGTTCGAAACACCTGTCCAGCTGAGCCTTAAACTTATTTAGGCTATCAACTTCCACTACAAGGGATGGAAGTCTGTTCCACCAACCAACCACCAGCTGGCTAAAGGCAAATTTCCGTACGTCTATCCTACATTTGTCTTTCCTCAATTTGAATTTATGCCGTCTCAGGTGATTATTCTGAGCAAGAGGGAGAATCCCATCAGCATTGAGCATGCTCAAACCATTCAAGGCTTTATACACCTCTATCAGATCACCTCGCTGGTGCCTAGTCTCCAGACACTGTAATTTGCAAATTTTAAGCCTTTCTTCATAAGAGCATCCCTTTGTTCCATTCACTACTCTTGTTGCTCTTTTCTGCACTCGTTTAAGCAGCTCTACATCCTTCTTGAAATGGGGCCTCCAGGCCTGTATACAGTACTCTAGGTGTAGTCTGACCATTGCCTTATACAAGGGAATAATCACCTCCTTATCCCTGGTAGAAAAATTCCTATATATCATTGACAATACACCATGAGCTACTCTTGCAACCCGTCTGCACTGGTCAGAGAACTTCATATTTGCCTGCACAACCACCCCCAGGTCCTTTTCATTCTCTACCACTGTCAGTGTAGTACCACAGAGTTGATATGTTGCTCTGGGGTTGCTGTTTCCTATATGTAGTACTTTACATTTGTCAATGTTAAACTTCATTTGCCACCTCTCAGCCCATCTGCTCAACCTTTCCAGATCCTGTTGCAGCAGCATAGTGTCAGCAGTGTCCTTGACAACCCTGCCAACCTTCGTATCGTCTGCAAACTTGGACATTAAGCTTGATATACCATCATCAATATCATTTATAAATACAGAAAACAATAATGGACCCAATACTGAACCCTCAGGGACTCCACTAATAACATTAGTCCACGATGAGCAGTGTCCATTGATTACCACTCTGTCTTCTCCCCCTCAACCACCCCTTTATCCATAGCAGCAATTTGCCTCCAATGCCACACTGCTCCAATTTGTGCAGCAGTCTTCCATGTGCAACAATATCAAAAGCCTTTCTAAGATCCAAATATATAATATCAAAGTTATTCCTTGCATCCAGTTCTTTTGTGACTGCATCATAGTATCCAATCAAATTGGTCAGACAAGACTTCCCCTTAACAAAACCATGCTGTGTCCGAGCTATAACTGAAGTCTTGTCTAGATGATCCTGCAGTGCTTCTTTAACCAGTGCCTCCATTAATTTTCCGGGAAGAGAAGTTAAACTCATAGGTCTATAATTACTTGTGTCAGCCTTTGATCCTCCTTTGTGAATTGGGGTCACATTTGCACATCTCCAGTCCATGGGTACCTCCCCTGAGTCCAAGGAAGCTCTCATAATTATGGCTAAGGGTTTGCTTACTTCCTTTGCTGCCTACTTTAATATAACTGGATAGATCCCATCCACCCCAGGTGCCTTTCTTGTGTTTATCTTCAACAATTTCTGCTCCACTTTACTCTCAGAGATTACAAGATTCTCTAGCTTACTGCCACAGTTGAATACACCTCTGGCATTCCTCTCGCTGAATAACTCCTTATGTGTGAATGTCGATGCAAAATATTCATTTAGTTTGTTAGCTATGTGAGCAGGATCATCAACAGTTGACCCATCGATATTAAGTGGACCAATCTGATTCATCCCCTTCCTTCTAGAGTTTACATAAGTAAAGAACTCTTTGCTGTTTTTCTTTGCATCCCTTGCCAAAGATATCTCGTAATCTGCCTTCGCCTGCCTAACCTCCTTTGTAACTTGGTTACAGATCAACTTGTATCTATCACAGGCTTCTGTGTCACGTGTTAATTTGTATGTATCCCATGCATTTTTCTTCTCTGCCATATGTCTCATTAGTTCATCTGACATCCATTTAGGCCTAAACCTTGAACAATATTTCTTAGTTGGTATGTAAAGCCTAGTAGCTTCCAAGGTAAGTTCCTTGAATGCTTCCCATTTTGAATTTGCTGTTGGTAACATCATCAGTTGGTCTCACTGTATAGTATTTAAATACTGTCTCAGTCCATCGTAGTCGCCTTTACGAAAGCAATTACCCTTCCCTTTACCCCTAATGGTAGTTACCTCTTTGAGTAAATCCCACTTCAGCACACTGTGATCACTGCCACCTAGTGGTTCATTTATCTGCTGATTCTTAATGCATGAAGAATTACTCCTGATAATCAAATCAAGAGTATTACTCCCTCTAGTTGCCGCCCGAACATGCTGATGTAGAAAACAATCATCCAACAAATCCACAAAAGCCTTGTTAGTGTGTGAGTGACCAGCCCCCAAATTCCAGTCAATATCTGGGAAATTAAAATCCCCCATTATAAGACTCTCTGATTTACTGGCACACTCTATTTCCCTGTACAGTTTCTTATTATACTCATCAGAGTCATTAGGCCTATAGCACACTCCTATTCTCAATTTTGATCTCCCAATGCTTTTGTCACAAGAAATTGACTCGACATTGCACTGTCCAGCGATGTCGACTGGCTTCACTTCCTTGGATTTTATGTATTTCTTAACTAATAGCATAACCCCTCCTCCCTTCCTATCCAGTCTATCCTTTCTGTAGACATTGTACTCCCCAAATTCCAGTTCTGCATTCCTTATATCTGTGTGACACCACGTCTCTGAAATCCCAACAATATCTGCCTTTGATGTTTTGAGCAATACCTCAAATTTATTTACTAAACTCCTAGCATTGGTGTACACGCAAGTATACATGCACCTGTTCTTTTTCTTAGCTACCCTAACACATCCCATGTGTTTACTTGTACCCCAATGATTCCCAGCAGTCTCTGAAATATCCTGCATCTTATTTTCCAGGCTGCTGCTCATTCCAATAGAAGCAGTGCAAGAATCACTTTCTCCTCTGCCAGTGGCTACTGTTAATCTATTAGTCCTTGTATCCCCCCAATATAGCAGTTTTCCGACCCACTTAACACTGCCTCGATAGCATCAGCAAACATTCTTGCACCCTTTCCTCTTTAAGTGTATCCCATCCCTGTAGAAGCAGTCTCTCCTGTTAACAAGTACAGACCAGGCTGAAAACATTCTACTCCTTGAGCCTTGCACAATCTTTCCAGGGCCGAATTGATCGACAGGGCTCTCATCATATACTCCCTCCTATCGTGTCTGGGCAGAATTGCAGACACTTTCAAATTCAACCCTAATTCACGGCTTTTTTTGAACAGTGACCTGTACTTGTTAAGTAATTCCGCCGGTCTCCTACTCTTAATATCATTAGTGCCAACGTGTAAAACTATATCACCTTTTGTGCCCTTAAAAGATGATATCCACTTTACAACGTCATACCCCGGTCCTGTTCCACCTATCCATTTTACAAAGCATGTTTCCCATTTCCCTGATAATAGAGTCACCAACAAGTACTAGTTCCTTTGGGACCAGCGCATTCTGCCTTGGGTGCTGCCGCTGTGTTGCGCGATGACCAAGTGCAAACTCTGGCATTGGTGTGGGCAGCTGAGAGCTTGATGGGCCCCCCTCACTTTTAATCCTTCGAGGGCATCCACCCTTTCCTTCAAGCTCTTCAAAAAGGTAAAGTGCAGCTATTATCAACCCACTGCAGGATGGAAGCCTCCTTAACAATTCATGCTGAGGGAAATGGACCATAATCTGCCACGCTGGTCCAGTGCGGGTTCGCAGATCGAGCGTATTCAGCAGTCAGGGGCTTGAACCCTGTTCTACTCAAGGAGCATGTGCTACTGCACTCCCACTCCTGACCACTTGGCCACGGACGTATCCCACCCCTTCTTACTGGATTCGACACTGCATGGACATGACAACCATCACCGATAAAGATATACTGTGGCTTTGCTGCCGACACACCATTGGCGATCTGAACTTGGTACTCTAACCCGATTCCCTTTAAAACCCCATCCCAAGACAGGAGAGGGAGGAGCCCCCCCACTGGTGTGGGGGCCTCCTCCTCCTCCATGGGGGCTCCACCCTATGTTCATGTTTTCGCATGACAAGAAACACTAACGTTATATGCTCCTGTCACATTGACCTTAATCGCATTGTATGTTCGAATTAATATTGATCAAGATCAGTGAGCAGTATCATACGGTAAAGTGAGAATTGCTTAAATTTTACCAAGGCTGTCAGTTGAATTCACCGGGTGGGTGAGCCAATTTGATAGGTACTGGGTAGAACACTGAGCTTTTTTTTTTTTTTTTTTTTTTTCAAATATTGCTTCATATCCATTTTTCTATTCCATTCTGATATATAATGCAATAAGTAGAATAAAAATTACTAAAGAAATAATGAAAAGATGTTTTGTTTACTTCAGAAACCAAACACAAGTGTAATTCATGTGGAAGCATATGAAAGTTTTATATATCTAACTGTATCAACTCATGACTTCCTAGTTCATTTCACAAATACAGGTGGTCTCAGTTCTAATGTCAATGATGTTCATTTCCACTTATACTCTGCCAAACCCCATGTAGTTTTTCTGACTGACTTTCAGTTGTCGGTTGATTCAACCACTGCTTATCTCAAGTTGCCAAATTATTCGCTGTATGATTCCTGTCACCTCAAAGGTGGTTCTTATGCATATGTCCATTCCGATATTCCCTGTTAGAGACTTGGTAATTTGGAATCTCCTCTTTTCGATCTTCTCTGGCTTAAAATCCCTCTACGTCGTTCTGTTAAATTCATCTCTTGTCTCTACTGTTCTCCCAACTCCAATAATCACTTGGAGCTCTTCAACTTTCTCTCTTTGCAACTTGACTTTCTCCAGTCGAACTCTCCTAACTGTGAGGTAATTTTCCTTGGTGATTTTCATGTTTGTAACTCCAGCTGGCTTCCATTTCCTATTCACACAGAACCAGCTGGTTGAGATACTGAAGCTTTTGCAATTACTAATGCCCTCACACAGATTATTCATTAACCTACTAGAATACTGGACAATTCTAAACATACAGCCAACACGCGTGATCTTTTTCTCACAAAAAACACCCTTCTAAGTACACGGTCGAAGTGAGTGGTCCTTTAGGCACCTCAGATCACAACTTGGCGATTGTCTCTTCTCCTGTGGAGCCTTTATCTCATGGCTATTCCCAACCTGGTATTGTTTGGCATTACAAGAATGCAAAATGGGATGACCTGCAAGATTTCTTTTCTTCATTTCCTTGGTCAGACTACATCAAAACTTCTGATGTCAACATTTGCTCAGATCGTGTCAGTGAAATTATTCTTGTAGGAAGGAATCTTTTACTCCACATTCCACCTTAAAATTTCGCCCTTTATCTAAACCTTGGTTTTCCAATAAATGTGCTCGTAATCGGCTTGATTCCAATTCTTCAGTTTCATTTTCTACCTATACCAAAGCTCGCAACAATTGTAAAGCTGTCATTAATCAGTCCAAACTAGATTTTGAACAGGCTAAGAGTAGAAACCTTGCTTCTTGCCCTAATGGTAGCTGAGCATTCTGGTCTCTTGGCAAAACTATTGGCCGAAACTTTTGCCCATCTCTGCTCCCACCTCTGTCAAAACCAGATGGTTCTGTTGTTACTTCAGCCAAGGATAAAGCTGACCTGCTAGCATCCCACTTCGTTCTTCCAAATCACATATTTATGATCTTGTAAAACACCTCCTACCATTCCCAACATGCTCCATTCAATGCCTCCTGTGGTCTTCCGTCAAAAGGATGTCAGAAGTATTTTGACGAATCTTGATGCTAAGAAAGCTCCAGGTCCTGATGGTATTTCTCCACTTGTTCTCCAAATCTGTGCTCCCGAACTTACTTCTGTTCTTTGCCGCCTTTTTTCAATTTCTTATTCCCAAGGTGTTTTTTTTTCTTCTGCTTGGAAATTTGCCCATATCCGGCCAGTTCCTAAAAAGGGTGACAAATCCCTCCCATCCAATTATCGTCCCATTGCAATTATTTCTTTAACTAGGGTTAAATACATATTTAACCTTAGTCCCACTGCAATTACTTCTGCTCTTTCTAAAGTAATGGAGGAATCAATTAACCATCAACTCTTAAACTACGCAGAAACCTTCCGTCTGATCAACAATCGCCAGTATGGATTATGTCAGTGTCGATCCACTGGTGATATTCTGGCTTATTACCCATTTATGGCCAAATTCAATGTAAACGTTTGGTGAAACACAAGCAGTTGCGCTCTTGACATCTCAAAGGTTTCCGATCATGTTTGGCGTAACGGTCTTCTAAGCAAGCTTCCATCTTATGGTTTGCCAACTGTTTTCTGCAATTGGTTATCCAGTTTTCTCTCTGATCGCTCACTGAGGGTGATGGTAGATGGCTCTCTGTCTTCTAACTTTTCCACTAGTGCTAGTGTCCTACAAGGTTCAGTTCTTTCTCCCACTCTTTTCCTCTTCTATATTAATAACCTTCTTCCACTGACTAGAAATCCTATCCATAGTTTTGCCGATGACAGCACATTGCATTCCACTTTCCATTTTGAGAAACCTTGGCCTGCTCAATCAGCTTTAACTTCTCGAATATCCGCTACCAATTCCTTAAATGCCGATCTTCAGTTAATTCTTTAGTGGGGCAAACACAACTTAGTTGATTTCAATCCTTCAAAAACTCAGTCTTGTCTCATATTTCGCAAAAAGGATTTTTCTGCTCCTATGCTTATCTTTGGTGACACTCTGATTTCTAGGCAAAATGATCTCTTTTGAGGGTTACTCTGCCTTCTAATCTCTCTTGGCACAAGCACATTACAAATATTGCTTCCTCTGCATCTAAAAAACTTGGTTTTCTCTTTCGTTCTCAGCATTACTTTTCTTCCAAACAGCTGTTCACTCTTTACAAATCGCAAATTCGCCCTACCATGGAATATTGTTCCCACATCTGGGGTGGTACCCCCAAAACCTCTCTCTTAGGCTCATAGATTCCTTTCAGAAGAGGGCAGTTAGGTTAATTAATGACTCATCTCCAAAAGAGTTTCTCCACCCGCTGTCTCATCGATGTACTGTTTCTGCTGCATGCCTTTTCTACAGATACTTCCATGGGCACTGTTTTCAATTGGCTTCTATAATTCCAGCTCTCTCTTTCAAAACAGTCCGAACACGTGCCGCCACCAGCCAACATCCATTTACAGTTCAACTTGAAACTCACAGAACCAACTTTTCATCTTCCTCGTTTATTCATTCAACTGCCGTTTTCTGGAACAACCTTCATTCGTACGCTTCCTGAAAATCACAATCTACAGAAGTTCAAGTCTAATGTCAACATATATCTTCTTTCATTTTCTCAACCTCCAACCCATGCACAGTACTAAGTACTATAGGTTCTGATATCTCTTGTGTTTGGGGTTTTCATTAAAAAAAAACACGGATGCTATAGGCCAGGGGTGGCCAACAAGTCGATCGCGGCTTTAATTTCGGTCGATCACGACGAATTTTAAATATATATATATATATATATATAAAATAGATTAGTCAAAATCTAAATGTCATTATTATACGCCCACTGCATACGCTTATTAAAATCCGTTGAACCACATGATTATGCTTGTTGCCGCGCAGCCGCTAGGCTTGTCTAATGAAAATTCGCGCAGTTATGTTGTGGACAGCATAGTGTATGTGTCGAATTCTTATTTAGCTTATTAATATTAATAATTGGATAGTATTTATACGTTAATTTAATACCCTTTGATTTAAAATGAATACTACGAACAAGAGTTAAAGTATCATTTTCATCAAGGAGTAAAACGTATCATTTAATGATAAAAGAAACATGTTGTTTGATTTGCAATGCTTCCGTGGCTATACCCAAAAAAGGAAATTTAGAAAGGCTCTTCACACTCCGTGGTAAACACCAATCGGATTTTCCGCCTAATAGTGACCTTAGAAATAATAAATTAAAATAACTTAAATCCAGATTATTGGATTGCACAACACAATTTATTCGTGACACCTAATTTACAATCTAAAGCAGTAACTGTAGCATCATTTCAAGTGAGTCATCTTCTTGCAAAAAAATGCAAACCATTTTCTGATATTCATCAAAGACGCATTTTTAGAAATAATAGATTCCCTTTTTGAAAATTTTAAAAACAAAAATGAAATGAAGAGTGCTCTTCAAGATCTGCAATTATCTCGAAATACTGTGATGCGACGCATCATAAAAATGAGAGCGAACATTTATGTGCTGATATTGCTAACTGTGTGTCCTTTTCTTTACAACTGGATGAATCTACAGAGGTCAATGATACAGCTCAATTGCTCGTTTTCATTCGTATGGCTTTCGATGATTCTGCCACTAGAGAAGAACTGCTGAGTATGGTTTCGTTAAAAGAAAGAACTAGAGGTCTTGATATATTTAACGAATTCAAAAATTTTATTGAAAAAAATTAAATTACCACTATTTAAGCTCATATCAATAACAACAGATGGAACTAAAGCAATGACAGGGAATCTTAACGGATTCATCGCACTGTGCCAAAAGGATGATGAATTCCCAGATTTTTAGAGTTCCCACTGTATCATCCGCCAAAAAAAGAATGAACAACTAAAAGTGTTATGGATATAGCTTTCAAAATCATGAATTCCCTCAGAGGATAAACTCTTCAAAGGATACTTTTCAAATGCAACTCGATGAAAATGAACCAGATATGATATTACACACAGATGTGAGGTGGCTGAGTCGGAGTAAGTTTCTACAGAGAATTTGAAATTTGCAGAATGAAATTAAAAAAATTGTTGATCAAAGGGGAAATGATTATCAGCAGCTACAAGATACAGAGTGGTTGTGTGATCTCACTTTTTTTGGCAGATTTTACCAGTAAATTAAGTGATCTGAATTTGGAATTACAAGGAAAAAATAAAAATGTGGGTGACATTGATTAGTAGTATTTCTGCATTACAAATATCAATTTTTGGCAATGGCTAAGGTTCTAAAAGAAAAAAAATTCAATCATTTTGCAAATATGCAAGGCCATTTACAAAAATAT
This sequence comes from Mastigoproctus giganteus, assembly GCF_048544385.1. NCBI lineage: Eukaryota > Metazoa > Arthropoda > Arachnida > Uropygi > Thelyphonidae > Mastigoproctus > Mastigoproctus giganteus. The sequence continues at coordinate 51,413,087 of NC_143588.1, forward strand.
CCTGTTTTTGACTTTAATAGTGATAAATATGTTTCTGAAATTGGGAAAGTTGTCGATGATTTTTAAACCAGATTCAGCGATTTTAAAACAATTGAAGTTCAATATATTTCTTATACAGAAATTTCAGAAAAACTCACTGAGAATTTTCACATGGAGAAAATATTGCTTGAAAATGAAATTATTACATTGCGAAATGATATCTTCCTAAAAGCCAGATAATCAGAGAAAGACTTTCGGAAATATGTTTGCCAAGAAAAGTACCCAAATGTAAAAAAAAAATGCAGTGAACTTTTAAATTGCTGTTTTGGTTCCACATATCTACGTGAATCGGCCTTTTCGTATTTGAAACAAACAAAGAATCGCTCTACTCTTATGGACTTGCATTCGGAAGATTCTTTACAGTTGGCATTAAGACACAAACTTCACATAAATTAAAAATTTATAAACAACATTTTTCGATATGTCTTGTTAACTTTTTTAATGATGTGCAATGAAATTGTTGAGATAGAAGATTGTGGAACATTTTGAAGAAAAAAAGTAGATAGCATCACAAATTAAGTTGGCCTCCCCTGCTATAGGCTTTTGCTACACTGGAAAGGAGAGAGGGTAAAAAAAACGGGGGGGGGGGGGGGGGACCCAACGAGTAGATAAGAAAATACAAATTATTTGTTTCTCCTCCTCACATAGACAATTATCTAGATCACATCTGAATTTATTCAAACTATCAGCCTCAATCACCTGTGAAGGCAACTTGCTCCAGCAATCAATCAACGACTCGCTGGCTAAAAGAAAACTTCCTACAATCTAGTCTAAACCTCTTCTTGTAATCTGAATTTATGCCACTGAGTTCTGGAATTCTCTATAACAGTGAAAATTATGCCTTTGTTCATTTTACTAATCCTCTCTCAGAGCCTTATAAACTTCAATCAGGTCACCTCTGAGGTGCCTGGTTGCTAGGCTCTATAGTCCGTATAATCAGTCTTTCCTCATATACCATCCCTTTGGTGATCTCACCATTTGAGTTGCCCTTCAAGAAGCTCAGTTTTTTTTCAGATGAGGTGTCCATACCTGAACGCAGTTTTCCAAATTTGTCATACAGTTACCTTATTATACAGTGGGACTATGACTCCATGGTTTCAGAGTCCTTATAGAATAGCATTTTAAAATTAAAATATTTAAACATTTTAAAGACCACTTCAACGTCAATTGCAGGAATAAGCAACAATCACTTGAAAATCACTAATGATAAATTAGTCTAAATAAAAAATTATTCAAATACTGAACAGAAATAATGACCATATCAGGTTTTAATAAAAATATTTCAAGAAAAAAGATACAAAGTCTTATAGGTTGGTGTAACTTACCAAAAGGAATAGGCTCTGGCTTTTCAAATTGTTGTAACTTATCTAGCATTGTTTTCTTGGATAGAGAAGGTGAGGGACTGTCTCTCAGAGGTGTTGTGGATCCTTGTGCTGCAATGCTAGGAGTAGCACATGGAGTAGGAATGGAAGGAGGAGTTGATGACGCAGGTGGACAACCAAAATTTAAGTTAAAGTCTGTAGATGGACTAGTATGAGATAAATTAGTACAGCATGATGACGATGGATGTGGAGATGAATTTGACAGGGAAGAATTATTCTGATAAGATGGTCCAAATGAAGTAGGGGAGAGAAAAGGATGCATAAATAAGCTTGGAGGTAACCCATTTAAAAGTTCTAACTGTAAGTTAGCAAGAGCAGTTGTAACATGGCTGGATCCTGCATCTGTTGGTGGAGTATTAGTTACAGAATGAGATGTAGATTTGGATGGGGAAGCACTGTAATTTATTAAGTTGCTCCTGTTCTTAGGTGTTGAAGGTGGAGAATTGGGATTTGACCTTGATATCTGAGATGTGTGTATATGTAATGAATTCTCATCACAGGGCATTCTAGGAAGGATACTAAACCATGGTTTTTGTGTGCACTGTTTATCACCTAAAGTTCGTAGTATCTGATCGGCAGAGAGAAAACTTGATGGAAAGCCAAGAAAAGGTCCAAACGGATTATTTGAGTCATTTTTTGGCAAGTTAAAGTAAGTACCATTTAATTCTCTATTGGGAACCATTGGTCCATTAAAAAGCATATTCCCTGCCAACAATGAAGCAAAAAATGGTGAATGAAATAGCCAGTTCTGGTCTGAGTTATTTAAGCTTTGAGTTTCCAATTTTTTATCTGAAGAATCTGAACCAGTACACTGTAAAATCATTCCTTCTTTGCTTCGTAAATTATGGTTGGTTTCCAATTTAGGCATAAATATGTTATTTTGAGTTTTATCTTCATCACTTTTAACCGAAATTTTATCATCCAGTTTCTCTTTATCAATTTTAGCTTCATCCAAATCTATTTTATCCAAGTGTACACTAAACTTCGATTCAACAGCTGGCAGATCTTTCACCAATTTAGTGTCATCAGTTTGTAAATCACTTTCTTTTTCAATGTCAACATCCATTTTTTCTTGTAATACTCCTTTATCTTCTACTTTATCGCATGAAAAATCCTGATTTCTTTCTATATTTACTGTAGCTGTGATTGGTACAGCAGTACTAGTAGGGGTAGTAGTTGTAGTTGTAAAAGTAGTGATAACAGCAGCAGTCGTAATGGTAGAAGTAGCAGTAGTAGAAATAACAGAAGTCACAGGAGCAGAACTTGTAGGAGTAGGAACAATAGAAGCAGCAGAAATAGCAGCAGTAGCAACAATAGTATCTGCAATACTGGTAGTTGTTGAGGCAGTGGTAGTGGCAGAAGTGGTGGGAGTGTTGGTGGTAGAACAGTTAATAGAAGAAATCCCAGCAAAAGAAGATAGATTAATGTTTTCTTGCTCTTCTTTTGTTTCAGCAGACTCCATTCCTTCTACAAATATTCCTCCTGCACATGGTAGAATCCAGTAGCGTCTGTGGTACCTGTCTTGTCCAAATGTTGTTGCTCTAAGAGAGTTAGATGCCTTTATTAATTTATTTGTAAACTGATTTTGTTGCTGTAAAAAAAAAAAAAAAAAAAAAACCATAAATATACCAGTAAGTTTCAACATCCTAATAGAGACAGAAAAGTTTCATGACATCTATCAGTTATTCATATTGATCAAACGCAAATTAAAAAATGTCCCAATTTAAAAATCAATGTTCATTAGGCTAGTACTCTTCAGAATTAGAATCGTCCTTATGCAGTAGGGAAGGGGCTCATTAGGAACTTTTTCCCCCCTTAATACTACATTAAAAAAAAAGAAAGAAAGAAAAAGTCATATCATCCTCATTAACACAAAATGTTATTTTGTTTTCTGAGAGAGAGATTGCCTTAATTTCCAGTTAGTTCTGTCATTAGCAAAACACCACTCTGCAAATGTGATGCTGCTATCTTCCTGCTCAAATCCTAATGATGCACTTCTCGGTACCGAGACATGGAATAGTGGATGAAGTGAAACAAGTTAGTTAATGTACGCAGTGTGTTACATTTAGATGCATTTGATTTTTTCTTAATTTTTATTTTCTGTAATTAACAGAAGTGAAAAGTAAATAAATATAGTTATCTTCTTATGAATTACTAAGATTACAACTGTACAGAGTACTTAATAATACTAGTTTTACATTCTCTAAACTCAGCCATTCAGTTTAATTACAACTGTATAATATTAGTTTCCTCCTGTATACTTTTTTTTTAAAGCCTATTTTATCTCCACACACATATATATATCTTTTCACAAGCGATACCACATTGATGTGTCTTAAACAACCATACTACATTTAATCTATGAATTTCTTTTTTCCATACAAATTGTATAGAAAAAACAATAAGAACTGCTGGATTGGGAGTTAAATTATTGCAGCCAATGAACAGACAGATATGTCCACCTATCTTATATCATGTTGGGCCACCATTTGCATGGATAACAGCCAAACTGCCTGCAAGTATTTCCACAGTGTCAGAATAGATGATGGTTACATGTCCAAACATCTCACTTTCCATTCCAAAACATTCCACAGATGTTAAACTGGATTGAAGTCAGGCAAATTGGAGGCCAATCAAGATGGGTGATATCTTCAGTGTGTTCCTCAAACAACTTGTGGCCAGTGCAGGCCCGAGAACATGGTGCATTATTGTCTTGGAAGATCCCATTTCCGTCTGGAGAAAAAAATGCAACATGGCAGGGTGCACATGGACACCTAAGAGCTGCCAATAGATGCTGCCAGTGAAACGTTGGTCCATGCACACTAGGGGTCATAGTTCTGGCCAGCAAAACATGCCCCATATTAAGCAACCACTACTACCTGCCCAGATAGTGGACAACATGCACAATGGGATTTTGGATCAGTGTTGCTTGTGCCAAACACGAAGGCATCCATTGGTGAGTAGCAACAGGTATTTGGACTCATCTGACCAGCACACTCATATCAAGTTCTCCAGTGTTTTTGACACCGCAGCATTCACCGTCAATGATGATGTCGGTATCTCTTGGGTCATCAGCTGTGTAACCATATATATCTGAACATGCAGTGCATTGTTATTTGAAGTCAACTGTCACACAGTAACCTGCCATTGAGCATGTACAATGTACTGCACCCCACACTTACCACAGACATTCAGCATGCATAATCCTTTACAGTGCTGTTGGCAGGAGGTGGTTTGATCTATTCAAAATCACTCTTTGTGCACCTTAATCACAGTGGGCCTTGAGCAACAGACAAATCCATTTCCAATATGGAAGTGCCCAATACACAAACTCCTAACATCAGACCATAGTCCATTATGGATGGGGTGGTCATAATTCAGTGATCACTAAATGCATGTGCAAACTTGATTAAAAACAGGAGAAAACTTAATTACTCTCTGAGTGAACACACACACACACACACACACACACACACACACACACACACACACACACACACACACACACACACAGGAATAGTGGTGTCCTGGGCTATCTAAAGAAAATTTTTAAAAAATAATAATAAAATAAAACACTGAGCCAATATTTACGAATATATACTTTTTTGGCACTTTTTATATATATATATATATATATAAATATATATATGAAATGTAATATATAATCACGAGTTAAACATGTAGTATCAGTTGATAGTTAAAAATAAAAAGATAAATAAGTATGACAGATGCAACAAAATGTGCAAAGCAGCAGTAATGGATGCAAAAGTTTATGTATGTATGTATGTAGTTTATCAAACCTTTATCAAACTTTATGTAGATAAAGGAGCAGAGATAAGTGAAAAATGCACAAATTGCCAAAACCTAAACTGTGAGGATAGCAGAAATAGGAAATATTGTAGGTTTGTAAAAAGAAAGAAAGAATATGAATATCCTATGTGTTGCTAGGGGTGCTCTTACGAAGAACGGCTTAAGTTTTGCAAATTACAGTGTCTGGAGACCAGGCACCAGCGAGGTGATCTGATAGAGGTGTATAAAGCCTTGAATGGTTTGAGCATGCTCAATGCTGATAGGATTCTTCCTCTAGCTCAGAATAATCACCTGAGAGGGCATAAATTCAAATTGAGGAAAGACAGATGTAGGATAGATGTGCGGAAATTTGCCTTTAGCCAGAGGGTGGTTGGTTGGTGGAACAGCCTTCCATCCCTTGTAGTGGAGGTTGATAGCCTAAATAAGTTTAAGGCTCAGTTGGACAGGTATTTTGAACGAACAGAGGGGTGAAGTGGAAGTGGTTTTTTTTTTTTTTTTGGCTGATGCTGCATAAGCTTGCTTTCTTGCATCAAATGCCTCTACTAATGCTAATGATGAATTAAGAAAATTATAGGCTGAATAGTAAAGTCAATTAGAGGTGAGGGAACTGTAATGTAAAATTATTAATATAAAATGATTAAATAAATAAAATAAAAGGTGAGATAGCTATCAGAAATGGGTGGGCAAATTTAGCTATAAGTTGAATAAAGGGGAATAGCAAAAATCTGATGTTAACTAAAGTAAATATTGATACATGGTCAGGTAATTCATCAGGGGACTACACCTGACCATGTATCAGGAACTGCGTTACAATACTTGTCCATAACAGTGTAAGAGAAGCGAAATAAAGTATAAAAGAATAAAATTACAAAGGATAAAATAGCACTCTTACAATGTATGGACAAAGTAGTCCCTATGCATTATAATTTAAATAACAATTAAAGTAAATTATTAAAGGTGAAATAAAATTGCAATACAAATTTGTTATATTTTCTGTGTTTAAAAAAAAAAAAAATATTACATATACACACACAGTAAGACCACCATATCTGCGGATATAAGCGAACACCTGCTGACCCCATATATAATGTGATTTTCTTGTATGTACTTAAGTACAATGAAGTTTAACTGATAAATTAAACACACAGTAAGACATTACCAACATTAAATACAGTAATAAGAAAGTACAGCAGACTCTTGATTTACCAGGATTTGTTCTTAAATGGGACACTTCAAAACTCCAAATAAAAAAAATAAAAAAATCAACAAGAAATCACAAAATTCAAGTAATAACTAGAATAGGTATAAACCAAGATCTTATTTTAATTTCCTCATCGGAATCTTCTGTGAATTTCTCCTTCTCAAAATACTCTCCCTTGAACTTTACGTCCTTTCGCCACCATCATACCCATGCATTAAATGCTTCTTGCAAGCCATTTTTTTAGAAAAATATTGTAAAGTGTTTCTGTTGTGGCTCTGCAAGTATCGTTGTCGGATGCGAAACACTTACCTTTCAAAGCTTTCTTCAGACAGGGAAACAGGAAGAAATCACAAGGGGCTATGTCAGATGAATAAGGAAGATGTGGCAGAATCTTGGCACCTATGGCAATGATCACTGGTTGCACAATATTAGCTGTATGGGGCATGGCATTGTCCTATGGAGAAACCACTTCACACTGGAAAGTTTTTGACATTTCTCTCGAATGGAATGGCCAAGTTTGACTCAGAACCTCAGAGTATGCTTCCATATTCATAGTTGTTCCACAAGGCACAAAATGTGTAACAAGAATGCCTTTTATATCAAAAAACACAAGAACAATTTGTTTGTTTGTTAACTGAACGAGAGGCTTGAAATTTCTTAGGTCTTGGCGAATCACAATGCTTCCACTCACTCAACTGTTGTTTTGTCTCTGAATCATAGTGAAAAATCAAAGTTTAATCACAAGTCACTATTCGATTTAAGCAGTTTTAACCCTGTGTTTCAAAACGATAAATCATTTCTTTGCACAAGCCTACTCTTCGCTGCTTTTGTTCTGGAGTCAAACTGTGTGGAATCCAGTGTGCACAGATTGGCAGCATTTTCAGGTGATCTTTCACAATACCGAGAGCACTACCATATGAAATGGACATTCGAAAAGCTAATTCACGAAGTGTAATTTGCCTGTCTTAATCCAAGATTTCCTGGGCTTTTGCAATTTGCTCAGGAATTGTTGAGACAGAAGGCTGACCAGGTCTTGGGTCATTTGCAAACAGACTCACAGTCTTCACTGAACCGCTTGTGCCATTTAAATATGGCCATCCTACCAAGACACCCATTTCCATAAACTCCATTCATCTCTCTAACTGTTTCTGATATATTTAAGCCCTGTCACACATAATAACGAATAACATATCGCTGTTCAATCTGTATGTCCGATATAATACTTGCTTCAAAACGATTGTCAGCGACACGTGGCTAAAAAACTCTCTTCGTGCAACGCTAGCTCAACAAGTACTGGCATGCGCCACTAGTGGCAGTTATGAAAAGTTCCCGCAGTAAACATAAAATCTTGCAGCGGCCTGCAAATTAAATGATCACCCCTCATATAATTGCAAACATCAACCCTGTTAATAAAGATATGTGAAATAAGTGAAACTCAAATATTAACTGTTCTTGACATTTCAAAGGCTTTTGATCATGTTTGGCATAAAAGTCTTCTTAATAAGATTCCATCTTATGGTTTGCCAACTGTTTTTGTAATTGGATATTCAGTTTTCTCTCTGACTGCTCACTGTGGGTGATGGTAGATGGCTCTCTGTCTTCTAACTTGTCCACTGATGGTGGTGTCCCCCAAGGTTCAGTTCTTTCCATCACCCCCCTTCCTCTTGTATATTAATGATGTTCTTCCTTTGACCGGAAATCCTATCCACAGTTTTGCTGATGATAGCACATTGCATTCTGCCTTCCAGTTTGAGAAATCTTGCCCTGCACAAACAGCTTCAACTTCTCAAATATCCACTACCATTTCTCTAAGTTCCGGTCTCCAGGAAATTCTTCAGTCGGGTAAAATTAACTTAGTCGATTTCAATCCTTGTAAAACTCAGTCCTGTCTTATATCTTGCAAAAAAGCTTCATCTGCTCCTATGCTTATCGTCGATGACACTCGGATAACATATATTTCTATTGGGGATTACCCTGATTTCTAATCTCTATTGCCATAAAAACATTACAAATATTTGCTTCCTCTGCATCTAAAAACTGGGTTTTCCCTTTATTTCTCGGCATTACTTTTCTTCTCAAACAACTGTTCATTCTGTACAAATTGCAAATCTTCTGTACAATGGAATATTATTCTCACATCAGGATGTTCCATTTTTATAGCCATTTCCATGGTCGCAGTTCTGAATTCGTTCTATAATTCCTGCTCTCTCTCTCTCTCTCTCTCTCTCTCTCTCTCTCTCTCTCTCTCTCTCTCTCTCTCTCTCTCTTCCAAAGCAGTCCAAACATGTCTGCAACCAGTCCAACTGGTTGCAGACAACTGGTTGTTGTCCAACTTCAAATTCACAGATACAACTTTTCTTCTTTCTCATTTATCCATCCATCTTCCATTTCCTTCATATGTATTTCCTAAAAATTACAGTCTACAGAAATTCATGTCTAATGTCAACAAGTATCTTCTCAACCTTCACGCCATGAACAGTACTAAGTACTGTAGGCTCTAATTGCTCTCTTTTGGGATTTTCATCAAAAATAAAATAAAATATCCTAAATTACAAATTACGGCAGAACCGCTTTTGTTATCTTTCCCCAGAGCTTATTTAGTGGAAGCTGGATTCAATTTCATTCATATTAATAAGTTACTGAGAAAATCAAACACCAGGTTAAACATATCAGAACATGGGAATCTATGGATCAAAGTAAGAAATTTTAGCTTGAATACTGCACAGCTTATTGCAAAGCATCAGCCACAAATGATTCATTAACAAAACTAATCACTCTTTTACAAAGGGTGATTTTTTTACTTAGCTATAGTGAGTTATTTTTGTTTATTACATGACAAAATGAACAAAACTTATTAAATTACTTATTAATTATAGGAAAAATGTATCAACATTCAATACTACAGTTCTTTCCTGTAAAACCTAATTGTTATAATCTGCTTTCAATAAACAATCATATGACCATACAAAAGTTCTAAGTAGAGTTGGTCGTCCTTCTGAAATCCCTTTCAAAACTGGTTCCTGATTTCAGACCAACAATTTGAACAAAGTTTTAACCTAGAAAGAAGTACATGTTCCCATTACATTATAGGGGAAAAAAAAAAAAAAAAAAAAAACTTTGCTTTTGTCTAGTAAGTACCCTTTCCCTATGCAATTAATGTATCCTGGGTACACCTTGCATTATGCCTTTAGCAGTTTTTGTCATTCTACATGTGATTTCATAGATTTGAAAAAGATGTTGCATGCTGTTGTTTACAAAGCAAAAATTTATAACTGAATATATCACAACAGGTAGCTCATTTTCATTTCTTCTCTCAGAGGAAAATGTTTACTTTTTTGTGAGTTTACCATGTCAGCGATGTCCTCATATTATTTTATTTTTATTGCATCTCCAACTGGGACAAGGTATTCACTGTACCTCAATCTGCAAACTCATTATCTACAGAAATTACTCTGGATAAGTCTTGTTTACAAAAATTTAATTGTCAAAGAACATACCACATAAAGGAATATGACAGCTAAATGGTCCACATTTGGAAACCATTGCATTAATTGGTTCTCCCTCCATAAGGCATAGAGATTGTTGCTATGGTGTCGATTATGAAATTTGCGTTAGTTTATTTGGTTTTTAGGAGCATTAGCAACTAAGGCCATATTGCTCCGGGATATGCGGTGGTCATTCCCTGACCTTTTCGCATCCTCCGTATTTGGTGGTGACGGGCTCGAACACCGGTCTAATCAAGAAGCATATGCTGCGCACTGCTGCTCCTTCCCACCTGGTCATGGAGGAGCCCTGAAATTTGTGTTGCACTGCATTTAATAGGGATTTTATTTGTCATAAAATTTACTCTCTATCAAAAGGAAAGACTTTAAAAAATAACCTTTAGGGCTAACATACATGGACTAAATAATAATTAAATTTGTAATTTTTTGTATGTTTGTTTGCTTGTCTTTCATTCTCTCTTTAATTTTGTATATTTTATTTATTATTATTTTAAAAGCCGTGGATCCTCTTGGGTTGTTGGTTAAAATTTATTACCATGAAAACGCAGTATCAGCCATAAGAAAGCACAGCTGACTTTTTGTATATAAAATATTATGCAATTAATAATAGATTAAATAACAAAAGTGCACATGCCACTATACACCAAGTGTCATCTGCGAAACAAAGGCACAGACCATGACCCTGAGCCTTTCCCTAGTTATCTGCCATCATGTTCCAACCCACTCATTTGCTTTATGGTGAGACAGGTTTTCATTAGCTTGTGTTTTTGCAGTTTGCTTGAAAAATGAGAGACAAAAGAATCAAACAACAAATCACCCTCATTTTTTTTTTTTACAAAACTAAAGAAAATACCAACTGAAAGTTATGAGTTATGTCATTTATTATTAGCCTTATGGTGCAAGGAAGCCTGAGGCTTATGCTGCACCAGAAAAAAAAATAATAAAAAAAAAATTCCTGAGTGAGAGAGAGAGAAGTAAAGGAGTCACCAAGAAAGAGAAGAATGATAATATCCAGCTCAGGACCCTGGGTGTGCCAAGCCCATGGGAAGACTATGTGAAGGACTCACATGTTTGAATGGCATAAAAGATTTTTAGAAGGAAGAGAAAATGGGGAAGATGGTCAATGACCAGGCTGCCTAGTATCCATGAAAACTGATGAAAATGTGGAATGGATAACGACATTGATTAGAAGTGATCATAGTTTAAGCATTAGTGATTTATTTGTGAGAGGAATATTTCCAAAGATTGCTGTAATTTCTCAGTTTTGTAAACAAGATTATGATTATATCTCTAAATAAGAAATTTTAATCCAAAATTTACCTTGGAAAGTTTTTCGATTTTTTTCCCAAGTTCTTCATCAGTTAATTGTGGTTCTTCATCCTTAAATATGGAACAATTAGGAAAAATACATCAACACAAATTGCTATTAAATAAAGTAGAGTAAATTAAAATTTAATTAATTAAAACATTCAAGCTTAAAGTTATTTAAAGTTAAAAGTTACTGCAAGTTATTTTCAATTTTGTTAAGTTTCATTTCCCAGCACTGCCACCATTTGACTTTCCATTGGTTGCCTTCCCTTCATCATTGTAATAAGTAAATAGGAATGAAGAGAAGATTTTGAAAATTTGTTTTTATTATGATTGAAAATTTCAGTGTAGGGAAAACATAGTAATGTAAAAACCCACACAATTCCAGAGATTCTCGGTATTATCAGAAATGCAATAAAATCGAGTTTACTACCCGTTTATAATAGATTTCACCAGTGCTTTTTTTGGGATGGTATGCAACATGTGTACGCATGTGTACAGTGTACCGGCACCTTTATTAACAATGACGTGTGACATTTGGATGCAGTGCACATTGAAATTTGTAATATTCCGTAAATTTTTTCACATGTTTACCTACTATTGAAATAAGCTTAAAATTATTTAACTAAATTTCCATTTTCCACTGTCTATTGTTAAGATATTTTCTATATAAAACTGTATAACCATTTTTATAATTCTAAATTACTCAGTCGGACCTCTGTTTAGCAAAGTCCTTTTATAGCGAATTATTTTGAATTCCCCTTGGAAATTACATTTAAAATACTTTCCGTTGAGCAAAGAAAATTTTTAAGTAGCGAACAGATAAGGAGAGAATTAACTCAGTATACACTGTTCGCAATTTTGGCCTTCAGACAATTTAGGCAATTAGTGTTGCTGAAGAGAGCTAAAGGGATTACCATCCTACAACTCAGAAGCCTATGGCAGATATAAGTTAATCTATAATAAAACACGCCTGCGTGCTCTGGATTCATAATTTATTTTATTTTTGTTACACAGAGCATTAAAACTATGATAAATGAATTAGCTTTCGGCTGGGTGGCAGCCTTCATCAGATTAAAATACTTTGAATGGCAGTTAGAATAGAGATGCACTGCCAGGATGGTGCGTGAGGCACATGGTTAATTGTTGTTGATGTTTGTGGCTGTGACGTATGGTGGTGACGTGGCCAGCGTTTGTCTATGGACAGAATTACTGTTTCTGTGATGGGGTTAAGTTGACAACCACTGTTCCTGTTCAACGAGGTATCCGAGCATTTTATACTTAACGATTCCAACCAGGTGCGCCTTAGGTAATGGTGGGACTTGTCTACAACCACGACATCGCGGTGTGGGTCGATGTCGTGGTGGGTTGTCCAGACATGCTCGGCAATAGCTGAGTGTTCTACATCCGCCAAACGGATCGCCCTTTTATGTTCTGAGAGGCGTTTCTCGAGACGACGTCCAGTCTCTCCAAAGTAGCAGCTCGTGCAGTCACGGCAAGAGATGCGATAGACCACACCACTCTGTAGAAGGGTGGGGACAGGTGTTTTTATGTTGGAAAGGAGAGAACGCAGTTTCTTGCCTGGGAGTTGGATGCACTTTACCCCATGCGATCTTAGGATTCTACCGATCTGCTGTGACAGGTTGGGGTAGTATGGGATGAATGCCCTCGTGGAAGACTCGTCACTGTTGGCGTTGCTGTTGGTCATCACGTTGTCGCGTGCTTGTAGATCACATCTGTTAAGGACATCGATGGGGTAGCCACACCTCGTAAGGTCTACTTTGACTCTGGTGATCTCTTTGCGCCTTTCATCTGCAGAGCTGGAGTGTGTCCAGGCGCGAGTTAGCAAGGTTCGGGCGGTTGAGCGGAGGTGGCCCCGTGTGTGTGCTGACTGGAAGTTGGTAAATTGGCCAGCACACATAGGCTTACGATAAACTGTCGTCTTCAAGCATGTGTCTTCGCGCCGGACAAGTGTATCTAGGTATGGTATAGAGTTGTTCGACTCCAGCTCAATCGTGAATTTTATGACGGGCGACAGTGAGTTGAGGTGGGTTAGGAGTCGCTGACCTGAGTCTCTAGGGATCACTACGAACACATCGTCTACGTAGCGACACCAAAAGGCGATGTGATCCGGTGCGTGTGTAAACGCACGTCCCTCTAACTCCTCCATCACGATGTTTGCTGTGACCGAGCTGACAGGGGAACCCATGGCTGTGCCATGTATCTGCTGGTAGATTGAACCATTAAACATGATTGCACCCCCTGTTAAGCACAGTCTGAGGGCGGCGGAAATGTCATCAGGCGTCAGCTTAGTTCTGTCGCTGAGGGTTGCATCATTATCCAAGAGTTGTTTGCGCAAGAGATGGCAAGTTCCACAGGGATGGAGGTAAAGAGTGATACGACATCGAACGATGCCATGACTTGATCTTGCGAGATGGATATAGTGCGGATCCTTTCTATGAACTCAACACTGTTGGAGACGGTGTAGGTGGTCTTGCCAACTAGAGGAGAAAGAAGTCTCGAGACAAATTTAGACAGCTCGTAAGTCGGTGATCCACAGCAGGATACAATAGGTCTTAGTGGCGTGCCTTCTTTGTGCACTTTCGGCAGGGCGTAAAACCGTGGGATCTGACACCCGGAGGCACGGAGGTGATTACGGGTTGACTGTGTGATTTTCCCTTGCTTCAGCCAAGTGTTGGTGAGGATATTCACCTCTGACTCCCATTGTTCCAAAGCCTTGTTGGGGTCGATGGTTAGGGGTTTGTAGACGGTAGTGTCTCGTAAGAGCAGTAAGGCTTTCGCCATGTAATCAGTGTGGTTCATTACAACTGTACGACGGCCTTTGTCCGCCGGTAGAATGACGATGGACGAATCCCATTTCAGTGCCTTGAGGGTAGAAATCTGTATACGGCTGAGGTTTGAAGAGACGGGGCGAGCATGGTGTAGAACTGCTGCAGTCTTTAAGCGGATTGCGTTGGCTACATCTTCTGGGAGGCGTGATAAGCTTGCTTCCACACCCAAGGCGATGTCAGTGATCGGTGGGTTTTTTTTTTTTTTTTTTTTTTTGATTTGGTAGTTGTTGGCGCATCGGCTTCTGTGGCCATATTGCACCTCCCAAGGTTTTTGCAGTACTTTGATCCAAGCCCGAGGCGGGAATCGAACCCGCGACCTTTGGGTTGCCGGACAGGTACTTTACCCACTCGGCTAGCCCGGTCGGCTGATGATCGGTGGGTGCTTTGGAAGAACGGCAAATGTCATGCCAAGGGTCAACAAGTTTGTTTGTTCTGCAGATAACTGCTTGCTGCTTAGGTTCAATACGAAATCCGTGCAATTTGTGAGAGGGGCATTACGCTGGCGCCGAAATTGACGGGATTCATTAATCAAAGTATTGAACTTACGTTTCTGTCGGGCACAATAACGATCTGATTCTCTGACGGCCTGGCAACATAAAGTATTGATTACCTTGGTGTAAATAGGATCGGGAATCAGAGCCTTAAGGTCGGCAAGTAGGGCTGCTTCGCTCGCTGAAGCACGTTGTATGTCACGATGGAGGCAGCCGATCCATATGCGTAGAGTTCTGAAGCCGAAGTTCCGACAGGCACGTCCCATACGCTCACTAGGAAACGGTTGTTTGTAGCGAAACCCTTTCGGTATAATCCAGTTAGCTTTGCATCTATGTGCAAACCTCAGGCGTTGCCTGCCACGGGCTATGAAGATAAAATCTTTCTGGAGTCTCACGACCATATCATATGTTGGTTGGCCAAGAATAGTCCGTACATAATAAAACACGCCTGCGTGCTCTGGATTCATAATTTATTTTATTTTTGTTACACAGAGCATTAAAACTATGATAAATGAATTAGCTTTCGGCTGGGTGGCAGCCTTCATCAGATTAAAATACTTTGAATGGCAGTTAGAATAGAGATGCACTGCCAGGATGGTGCGTGAGGCACGTGGTTAATTGTCTATTCTAACTGCCATTCAAAGTATTTTAATCTGATGAAGGCTGCCACCCAGCCGAAAGCTAACTCATTTATCATAGTTTTAATGCTCTGTGTAACAAAAATAAAATAAAAGAAGTTAATCTGTAATCAGGTGACAAAGGAGGTTCGGCAGGCGAAGGCAGATTACGAGAAATCCTTGGCAAAAGATGCTAAGAAAAACAGCAAGGATTTCTTTATTTATATAAACTCTAAAAGGAAAGGGATGAATCTGATTGGTCCACTTGACATCGATGGTTCGACTGTTGATGATCCTGCTCAGATAGCAAACAAACGGAACGAGTATTTTGCACCTACATTCACACGTGAGGAATTATTAAGGTTTGAAAATGGCAGAAGGTTATCAAGTTGTAGCAAGATACTTAATGATTTTGTAATAACTGAGAGCAAAGTGGAAGAGAAATTGTTGAAGTTAAATGTAAGAAAAGCACCTGGGGTGGATGGGATCTATCCAGTTATATTAAAGGAGGCGGCAAAGCAACTAAGCAAACCCTTAGCCATAATTATGAGAGCATCCTTGGACTCAGGGGAGGTTCCACGGACTGGAGATGTGCAAATGTACTCCCAATTCACAAAGGGGGATCGAAGGGTGACACGAGTAATTCAGACCAGTTAGTTTAACTTCTGTTCCGGGTAAAATAATGGAGTCGCTAGTTAAAGATGCATTGCAGGATCATCTAGACAAGACTGCAGCAATAATTCAGACACAGCATGGGTTTGTTAAGGGAAAGTCTTGTCTGACAAATTTGATAGGATATTATGATGTGGTTACAAAGGAACTGGATGCAAAAAATAATTTTGATATCATATATTTGGATTTCAGGAAAGCTTTTGACACTGTTGCGCATGGAAGACTACTGTACAAATTGGAGCAGAATGGTATTAAGGGTAAGTTGCTACAATGGATAAAAGGATGGTTAAGTGCGAGAAGACAGAGGGTGGTAATCAATGGGTGCTGCTCTTCTTGGACTAATGTTATTAGTGGAGTCCCACAGGGTTCGGCATTAGGTCCGCTGTTGTTTTGTATATTTATCAATGATATTGATGAAGGTATATCAGGCTTAATGCCGAAGTTTGCAGATGATACAAAGGTTGGCAGGGTTGTTAATGACAGTAATGGCAGTGTGCTACTGCAACAAGATCTAGATAATTTGGGCAGATGGGATAAGAAGTGGCAACTGAACTTTAACCTTGACAAATGCAAATTACTGCTTATGGGTAGAAGGAACCCCAGAGAAACGTATGAACTGTGTGGTACACTTAAGGTGGTAGAAAATGAAAAAGACCTGGGAGTAATTGTGCAGGCAGATATGAAGTTTTCTGAGCAATGCAGACAGGCTGCCAGGGCAGGTCATGGGGTTTTGTCAATGATAATAGGAATTTTGCTAGCAGGGAAAAGGAGGTGATTATCCCTCTTTATAAGGCAATGGTCAGGCCACGCCTTGAGTACTGCGTACAGGTCTGGAGGCCTCATTTTAGGAAGGATGTAGATTTACTTGAGCGTGTACAGAGAAGGGCAACAAGATTGGTGAGGGGAAGGAAGGGATCCTTTTACCAAGAGAGATTTAAGTTCTGCAAATTGCAGTGGCTGGAGACTAGGCACCTGCACGGTGATCTGATTGAGGTATAAAGGCCTTGAATGGGTTGAGCACGCTGAATTCTGATGGGATCCTTCCACTTGTTCAGATTATGAACCTAAGGGAGCATAAATTCAAATTAAAAAAAGACAGATGTAGAATAGATGTGCGGAAATTTGCCTTTAGCCAGCGGGTGGTTAATTGCTGGAACAAACTTCCATCTGTCGTTGTGGAAGTTGATTAGTTGAATAAATTTAAGGAGGAACTGGACAGGCATTTGGAGGGAATGGTGTGAGTTTTTTTTTTTTTTTGTTGGCTGATGCTGCATAAGCTCATACATTTGCTTTCTTGCATCACATGCCACTACTACTACAACTGAGTAGTACCTGGTAAAACCCATCCAACCACCTGTCACACATATGAAGAAGTTGTGGTGGTCAACAGTGAGCAGATCAAGGGGTATTCCCAATGGGCTCTGGTCCACCTTCTACTACAGTGGTGTCTTACAGTGGTTTTCCCATACAGGGGTCATATTAAAAAAAAAATTCAGTTAGATTTCTTCAATATGTTACATTTTCCATATCTTGTTGCATATAAAAGTAAAATTGAAAATATTCGAAAATTTTATTAAGTACAATACACAATTACATTTACTGAACAAAACATAGGCTGTGTATTTTAGTGCAAATGCATCATTTATACACAGCTAATTATAGATTAGCAAATTTGCAATAGCAGCATCGTTTAAGTTACATCTCATATTGTGAATACCGTCACGATGAGTTGCCATGACATTGCACTACTTCAAATAAGTAACACTACACCCGAAGGAGATGACTATTGTTACTTATTCTCAGTGGATACCACCACCCAGACGGCACAGTTTCAGGGCTATTTGGTCCTCCTTCAGTGGGTGGGTAGTACCCAAGTAATGTAATGATGTATTCAAAATATGAGATGTAACTTAAACAATGCGCTATTGCAAATTTGGTAATCTATAATTAGCTGTGTATAAATAATGCATATGCACTAAAATACACACAGTCTAATCTCTTTCGCAGCTTGAGGCTTAAGCCCTTAATGCATTAGAGTCTGAACAAAACATTTAATTAGAAATTTTTTTTTTTATAATTAACAAAATTTAAAATGATGTTTTAGTTCACTTTTCGGACGGGCTGTAGGGTGGACACTGCTGTGAATCAACTGTAAGCATCCCGCTCAAGAATTAAGAGAGGGTGATTTTCTTTTTTTACCCCAACAAATAATCGGTTGTTTCATGGAAGTGCATTATCCACATTTTTCTGTAAATTATTCCTATCTCTGTTTACACGGTCATAGTACCTGAATATCCGAATGACAATTTGGACAGTTTCAAAAAAAAAATCTAATTTAAGAACTAGTGACAATACCAATGACGACAGAAGGAAATCAAGGACAATGAAGGTATTAAACCTTCTAAATATGAATTGTTGCCATTTGGTGAAAGAATTAGAAAATTGTCAATTAAGTTACAATTAAATGAAGAGGTACAATTCATGCATTTCGGGAATACTTAATTGAAGAGACGATTTCGGAAGAATTGAAGCACTTGATACACGCATTTGATGGAGTATGAAAACAATTTCATCGAGTGAATGCGAATGAAGATTTCACAAATGAATCTGATCGCCAGCCCAACCAGAGCTCTGTTGATGACAAAAACAGTTTCTACACTACTGTTTCTTAAAATTGTAGGCCCACTGCTGACCCGCTTCAATTCAGCAAAATATGACAATTCATGGCTGCTTCGGACGTGTCATTCAGCAAGAGACACACAAAGAGGAAGAAAAGAAGTCTGCACAGGGTGTTGGATGAGAACTTAAATGAAATTATTTTTACCTGTGTTAATTATTTTTAGGGTCCGTAGTCTAACGTAGGACTCTTATAATGTCATTCAGTTGTCTGTCTGTCCGTCTGTCACAGCATTGTATCTCTGGAACCACTGAACTTACTGACTTGAAATTTTGCATGGGTTTGTACATCATGTGTGCCAACATAACCCTTGTCATTCAAAACGAGTGGAAAGACTCAAATAGACTTTTTAATTAGTTCCTCAGTATTAGGCCAAGCCACGGTACTAGAAACCTTTTTCAGTTACCAAAGAACTCTCTATTTGAGATACTGCACTAACGACCATATATATATATAAAAAAAAAAAACTTTTTTTTTTATATATACTTGAATAATAAATTTATGCTTAATAAACTGTTAGTATACTAAATTTGTTGGTCTTATTCCAAAAACATTACTACTAAAGTAACAATATCAGGAAAAAAAAATTTTTAGAGCAATTTTCATATCATTTTAATTTTCAATTTTTCCTGATAGCAAAGAATGAATACTGGCACCTATCTCTTTACAAAAAAACCATTGGATTTCACTAAGAGATAAGCCCAATAAACCAGAAAGTGTAAACTGCTGTTATTCTTTTATGGTCATGACCTACAGAAATGTGCTTTAGAAAAATATCATATCATAAAAGCGTTCAAAATTGATTCTTATTACGGAATATATGATAACGATGAGAGTGTAGTGTATTCCCCAGCCAGACCACATAGCCCTTCTCAGGCAATAGTAGTGCTTGTAAACATGCTGGCCACATGCTTTGTTTTTGCATCCTTGAGTTAAGTGATTTTTATGTTGTGCTTATTTGACATAAATTTAAATAAAACTTATACAATTTCCATTATAAAAATGACCTTTTAGAGTTAAATAGCTTAGCTTTATAACAAAAATTTCAATTTCTGAGCTCTTGGAATGAATGGCAAAAAAAGAAAAAAAAAAAAAAACGTGTTATTGGGTTCAATTACAATATTTTCATTTTTACAATACCTCAATTTCATCCTATACGATGCAAAATATGTTTCCATATTTTTTTCAGTTTGCACCGGCCAGCAAAACTTACATAAAGTCAAATTTATGTAAGTCGGGGAGTGCCTGTATTAATAAAGGAAATACAATGCAAAGGGATGAGATATGCTTAGCATTGGCAAAAAAAAAAAAAAAAAAAGACAGCTCTCTTACAAGCTCCCCAAAGAATATATTGGTTCAGTGGCAATATTAAATATAGCGTATTTCCCCATGTATAAGACCAGGGGTGAGCAACAGCCGGCCCACGACGATGTTGAATCCGGCCCCCTCGGTAAATGCATAAATACAGAAAATCCATACCTGACTACACTCGCCGTAAACGTTCGGCTTAATTCGGTTCAATCGGGAATCGCAGCCAGTACAACAGTAACCAAGTGATTCTGCACAGCGTCAAAGAGTTATTTCCTAATTATTATTGTAGCATCAATCGAACGAAGTTCCTTTGGGTTTGACTTCTTATTGAAAAAAATAATATTGGTGCGAGATTTTATGTTTTATGCCTTTTCTAATTATTACAATTTTTAATTTAATATAATTTATAGCCCATAAAATGAGCCAATAAAAAAAAAAAGAAAAATTGATGCCGAATGCCGCATTTTCAATGATAATTGGACATTCAGATTTTTTTTTAAAAATACATTAATAATTTGGTAATTCAAGTAATATAACATTTTTTAGGTTCTGATTTTTTTTTATTAAATCGTTCAATCTATTCCGGCCCGCATCATGATGCGAAAATTTCATTTGGCCCGCATCATGATACAAAAAATTCATTCGGCCCGCTGACGAAAAAAGTTATCCACCGCTGAATAAGACGCACCTTTTTCGAAAAATTTGGGGTATAAAAACTGGGCGCGTCTTATAGAGTGGTTATAGATTTTTTTACTTGCATTTCCTGCTTTTTCGCGCCTGTTGTCTGTGCGTTCATTGTTTCGCACTTGTTACCGGTATTAGGTTACGTTTTGGAACGTTCTGCCCAGAAATGGCTCAGAAAAGGTTTTTGTACAGTGCTGAATTCAAGTTAAAAGTGATCCAATTTGCAAAAGTGAATGGAAATCGTGCGGCTGAACGTAAATTTGGTCCTCCTCCAACTGACAAAACAATCTGAGACTGGCTACGGGAAGAAGAAACCCTACTGAAAACGCCACGGCAGAAGAAGGCCATGAGAGGCAAGTCAAGCAAAATGCCCTGCTTTAGAGATGGGATTGAAGAGCAAAGGGCAATTGGAAATCCTGTGTCCACAAAGATGGTTCAAGCACGAGGCAAGAAGAATTGCTGATGAAAAAGAAGTTAATGATTTCAAAGGAGGACACAATTGGTGTTTTAGGTTCATGAAACGGAATGGACTAAGCATGCGTACACACACAAGACTTGCCCAAAAGATGCCTGAAAGCTATGAGCAGAAGGTCCTTGAATTTCATCGTTTTGTCATTCAATGTCAGAAGACACATCAGTTTGAGTTGGGACAGATTGCAAATATGGACGAAGTCCTCCTTCAATTTGATGTCCCAAGTAACAAAACTGTTGATAAGAAGGGGTGAAAACTGTAACTGTGAAGACAAATGGACATGAAAAGAGCCATTATACAGTTGTTCTAGCATGTTGTGCCAACGGAACCAAGCTACCTCCTATGCTGATTTTGAAACGCAAAACAATGCCAAAATAAGACATTCCTCGAGGAGTGATTGTCCACGTTCATGACAAGGGTTGACTGGATCAGGATGGGATGAAGATCTGGTTTGAGGAAGTTTGGAGCACGAGACCAGATGGGCTCTTACGCAAACCTGCTCTATTGGTGCCTGATCAGTTCAGGGCACACATAACAAAAAATACAAAGAAGATTGCTGCAGAGCAAAAAACTTGCCGTCATATCTAGAAGCTTGACATTCTAGCTCGAACCACTTGATGTCAGCATTAACAGATGCTTTAAAGCTGCCATGAGAGACGAATGGAACCAATGGATGAAGTCTTCTGGGGACAATCTGACACAAGCAGGAAGAGTGAAGAAACCAACTATAGGAGAAGTTTGTACCTGGGTGAAAAGATCCTGGGATAATATCAAGCTTGAGATCGTTGTCATTTAAGAAGTGTGGCATTTCAAATGCCATAGATGGAACTGAGGACGAGGAAATATATGCAGAGAATGATTCGTCATCAGACACAGATGAGGTTATGATGTGGTTAAATTGGAGCAGAATGGTATTAAGGGCAAGTTGCTACAATGGATAAAAGGATGGTTAAGTGGGAGAAGACAGAGGGTGGTAATCAATGGGTGCTGCTCTTTGTGGACTAATGTTATTAGTGGAGTCCCACAGGGTTCGGTGTTGGGTCCACTGTTGTTTTGTATATTTATCAATGATATTGATGAAGGTATATCAGGCTTAATGTCGAAGTTTGCAGATGATACAAAGGTTGGCAGGGTTGTTAATGACAGCACTGGCAGTGTGCTACTGCAACAGGATCTAGATAATTTGGGCAGATGGGCTAAGAAGTGGCAACTGAACTTTAACCTTGACAACTGCAAAGTACTGCATATGGGTAGAAGTAACCCCAGAGAAATGTACCAACTGTGTGGTACTACACTTAAGGTGGTAGAAAATGAAAAAGACCTGAGAGTAATTGTTGAGTCAGATATGAAGTTTTCTGAGCAATGCAGACAGGCTGCATGGGCAGGTCATGGGGTTTGTCAATGATATATAGAAATTTTGCTAGCAAGGAAAAGGAGGTGATTTTCCCTCTGTATAAGGCAATGGTCAGACCACGCCTTGAGTACTGCGTACAGGTCTGGAGGCCTCATTTTAGGAAGGATGTAGATTTACTTGAGTGTGTACAGAGAAGGGCAACAAGATTGGTGAGGGGAATGAAGGGATCCTCTTACCAAGAGAGGCTCAAGTTCTGCAAATTGCAGTAGCTGGAGACTAGGCACCTGCACGGTGATCTGATTGAGGTGTATAAGGCCTTGAATGGGTTGAGCACACTGAATTCTGATGGGATCCTTCCACTTGTTCAGATTACAAACCTAAGGGAGCATAAATTCAAATTAAAAAAAGACAGATGTAGAATAGATGTGCGGAAATTTGCCTTTAGGGTGGTTAATTGGTGGAACAAACTTCCATCTGTCGTTGTGGAAGTTGATAAGTTGAATAAATTTAAGGAGGAACTGGACAGGCATTTGGAGGGAATGGTGTGATTTATTTATTTATTTTTTTTTGGCTGATGCTGCATAAGCTCATAAACTTGCTTTCTTGCATCACATGCCACTACTACTACAAGCTAATGGATGGGAGTTTTGACAGTGATGAGGAGATGTATCAATTTTGGGATGAATAAAACTTGAATTCAACAACTTTATGTAATATATATTTTTTTCAAATTTTGGGGCCCAAAATTAAGGTGCATCTTATACATGGGGAAATATGGTAAGATCTCCAGATAAGCAATAAAATAAAAAAATAATAAAATAAAATAAAAAAACAATTAATAAATAATGCTAGAGAGACACTGATGTTATGACCCATCTTTGTGAGTCTCAGAGGACTGGGGAGCTGGGTATATTGAGACTTTCAATATTCAACGTTGGCTTTAGAACACAGGCTTGTTTACATTGATTTAATATAATAGATATATATTTTTATTGGCACAGCAAAAGTCTAAGGCTTCTTTGCACCACATGAATAATGCTACCACTTTGGTCCTCAAGGCTTTTGTAGAATTCTCTCAGGTATGACACACTAGGGTTTGCTACCTGGGAGTTTAGGACACTAATGGAGCTGATTAACAGGTGATAGTTGAGTCAAGTAGAGAGAAGTTCGGTGAAGTCCGGCTGTTCTACAACAACCAAATCCTCTGCCTGCACCTTATGATGATGGAACTATTAGTAAAACTGGATATAACACCCCCCTCCAATCCACCGTGTGCAAATCCAAATATAATACTGCACCTAGTATACTGGAAGTGACCATCCAGATATAAACTATCGTAAGCAGGGGTCAAGTGTGGAATGCTGGCCCTCTGTGTTACCAGGCGATACTAGTGGTAGATGGCTCTCATTAACTAGTGCAATAACACCACTTTGCTTATTGGAGACTTGAAGGGATAAAACCCATGTTCAGTCTCCAGAGCAAAGCTCTGACAATTCACCACCTCTTCCATCATGCAGTATGTTTGATGCCTCTAAAATTTATGATTGACATCATGGCAAGATAGTCATCTTAACATTACAAGAGTACAGCAAAATGGTGTTAATGCACCAGCAGATGAGAGCCATCCATATTGATGACCTGGATTTCTCCTGTATTTCTGGAATTACCAGACCAAACCATTGGTAATTCAATAGGAGATCTTTCAGTTCATTCTCCCACTCTTTTCCTCTTGAATATTAATGACCTTCTTCAATTGACTGGAAATCCTATCCATAGTTTTGCAGATGATAGCACACTGCATTACAATTTCCATTTTAAGAAACCTTGTCCTGCTCAATCAGCTTCAACTTCTCGAAAATCTGCTACCAATTCCTTAAATGCCGATCTCCATGTAATTCTCCAGTGGGACAAAGACAACTTAGTCGATTTCAATCCTTCTAAAACTCAGTCTTGTCTTCTATCTCGCAAAAAGGATTTTTCTGCTCCTATGCTTATCTTTGGTGACTATCCGATTTCTAAGCAAAATGATATATCTCTTTTGGGAATTACTCTGACTTCTAATCTCTCTTGGCACAAGCACATTACAAATATTGCTTCCTCTGCATCTAAAAAACTTGGTTTTCTCTTTCGCTCTCGTTATTTTTCTTCCAAATAGCTGTTCACTCTATACAAATCGCAAATCTGCCTTACCATGGAATATTGTTCCCACATCTGGGGTGCTGCCCCCAAAACCTCTCTCAGAAGAGGGCAGTTAGGTTAATTAATGATTCATCTCTAACACAGTCTCTCCACTCGCTGTCTCATAGACGTACTGTTTCTGCTGCATGCCTCTTCTACAGATACTTCCATGGGCACTGTTCTTGTGAATTGGATTCTATAATTCCCGCTCTCTTTTTCAAAACAGTCCAAACACATGCTGCCACCAGCCAATATCCATTTACTGTCCAACTTCAAACTCACAGAACCAACTTTTCACCTTCCTCGTTTATTCATTCAACTGCTGCTTTCTGGAACAACCTTCCTTTGTACGTATTTCCTGAAAATTACAGTCTACAGAAGCTCAAGTCTAATGTCAACCAATATCTTCTTTCGTTTTCTCAACCTCCAACCCAAGCACAGTACTAAATACTATAGGTTCCAATACCTCTCATGTTTGGGGTTTACATAAAAAAAAAAAAAAGATATCCAGATCAGCTAGTGTATAATCTTGCTACCTCTACTCTGCCACATAGTGACTGGAGGGGGTCTGTATGCAGAGGTATTATCGAGGCAGTGTTATGTCATGGAGCTAGGAATATAAATGGAAACAGTGGTAAATGATGTACCAACTGCAATGCGAGCTGCCACAGCTTCTAGGGTGGTTCTCAATTGGATCGGCCTGGATGGTATGTTTGCATTAACAAGAATAGTAACTCCTCACAATCTCACAATAGAACTCACAATCAACTCCATGTGCAGGTGATTGTGAGTTCCTATCTAGTCTGTAAATGGTATAACTTGAAAATTTTGGCAAAACTTGGGGTGACAAGACTGTTTGCCATAAGCATACACTTTTGGGATTGAATTGAGCTATTAAATATCTTAAGTCATCAGAATGACTGCTTAGTCCTCTGCAATTCCATTCTATGATGTTATTCATTACTTAGATTTACCTGAGATTTTTTTTTTTTTTTTTTTTTAGGAGCATTAGCAACTAAGGCCATATTGCTCCGGGAGATGCGGTGGTCATTCCCTGACCTTTCCGCATCCTCCGTATTTGGTGGTGACGGGCTCAAACCACGGTCTAATCAAGAAGTGTGTGCTACGCACTGCTGCTCCTGCCCACCTGGCTACGGAGGCACTGGATTTACCTGAGAATGATTCATCTGACTGTTTTTTGTACATGGGACATTATTTCCGGTCTCTTTTGAGAATGTGGGGCGTCCAATATCCACGGTGTCATATGCATGGAGTTTTAGAATGGGCTCTTCATTATCTAGCAGCTCATCTACATCCATACTGTTGGTGGGAGATTACACTTTTTTTGAGACTGATTCAGATTTTATTTGTTCTTTTTCAACTGGGAACATTAGGGTATAAGCACGAATGCTGATTGGAGTATTTGTGGCTTCGCAATTTTTTTTAAGCCAATTCGCTAAAGAGGTGTCAGGTGGAACTGATACATCCGTTTGAGCTGCAGTAGAAACAAAGTTTCGAGAGCGATCTGCATAAGAATAACCACTAGGCATGGTCGACGTAACTTGTCTACGTGCCTCAAGAAACATGACTTTATTTTCAATTTTGTATTTTTGAATTTTCTTTCCTGTTATCCATAGCTCAAAAGTTTTGGAAAATGCTAGATGTCATGCTTTGCAGTTTGGACAAACAGGGCTTTTGACTGAGCAATCCGCTTGGGTGTGGGTAACTAACCCACACGTTCCAGTCAATATCTGGGAAATTAAAATTTCCCCATTATAAGACATGCTGATTTTATGGCCCACTATTTCTCTGTATGGTTGATCATTGAACTCATCAGAGTCATTAGGCCTATAACACAATTCTACCCTCATTTTTGCTTCCCCAGTGCTTATGTCACACAAAATTGACTAAACATTGCACTGTCCACCAATGTCGACTGGATGCATTGCCTTAGATTTTGTGTTTCTTAACTAACTGCATAACCCCTCCTTTCTTCCTATCCTTTCTGTACACATTGTACTCCCCAAATTCCAATTCTGCATTCTTTATATCTGTGTGACACCACATCTCTGATATCCCAACATTATCAGCCTTTGATGTCTTGACCAGCACTTCAAATTCATCAAATTTTTTTACTATACTCCTAACATTGATGTACATGCAAGTATACATGCATGTGTTCTTACTCTTAGTTACCCCAACACAGCTCATGAATTAACTTGTTTCATGATGACTGCCAGCAGTTCTTAAAATCCTCAGCAACTTCCTTTCGAGGCTGCTGCTCATTCAAATCGAATGAGTGCAAGAATCACTTCCACCTCTGCCCGTGGCTACTGTTAATCTATTAGTCTGTGAAACCCCCCAAGTGGGTTTTCCCGACCCACTTATCATTGCTTTGATAGCATTAGCAAATATTCTTGCACACTTTCTACTTAAATGAATCCTATCCCTGTAGAAGAAATCTCTCCACTTGATATTGATGGCTGGCTTCTTGATGATCCTGCTCAGGTTGCTGACAAACTGAATGGGTATTTTGCATCTACATTTACACATGAGGAATTCTTTAGGGGACGGGGATGCTGGAAGTTTATCAAACTAACAGGGAGCTAAATGGTTTGTAATAACTGAGAGGAAAGTGGAAGAGAAGTTGTTGAATTTAAATTATCGTAAGAAAGGCTGGTGCCTCCGTAGCCAGGTGGGAAGGAGCAGCAGTGCGTAGCACACGCTTCTTGACTAGACTGGGGTTCGAGCCCGTCACTACCAAATACGGAGGATGCGGAAAGGTCAGAGAATGACCACCGCATATTCCCGGAGCAATATGGCCTGTTGCTAATGCTCCTAAAAAAAACCCCAAATAATAATAATAAATAATAATAAGAAAGGCACTGTGATGGATCAGATCTCTCCAATTATATTACGGAATTGTCAGAAAAGGAAGTAAGTAAACCCTTAGCCATAATTATGAGAGCATTCTTGGATTCAGGGAAAAAGATTTTTCCTTAATAAACCCATGGCGGGTTTCTTAAGGGAAAATTGTTTTTGACCAATTTGAGTGGTTACTATGATGTGGTCACAAAGGAGCAGGATGCAGAAAATAATTTTGATACATACAGTCAGTCCTCGCATAGTATGATATTTGTGTTCCTAGAAACCCTCGTGCAATGCAAAATCTTGCAATATAAACAACAGGCCCTATGGGAAAAATGGGGTTAGGTGCCGACCACCAAAGATTACACATTTGTAACCAAAACATTACCAAACACAATAAATAATCGTAATAAAATACTGCTAATGCTTTTGCTTCTATCGTAAGCAAACGTATTTTTTGTTTGATTTTCTATCCAAACAGTTGACAGCTGTTGCATCTCTTCCAATTCTTTGTGTCTTAGTTTGATGGATTTTAATTACACTTTGAGTTGTTCCTGCTATGAAAGTTGTTTTTATTTTCTCTGCATTCTTTGTAATTCTCTGCGTTGCCTCATTTAGGTCTGTAGCAAGTGCAATATCGCATGGTCTTTCATTTCGCTCAAAGCGTTTCACAATTTCATATTTTTTTTCTATCGACAGAGGTGGACTGGCCATAAGCCTTACCGGGAAAACACTGGTGGGCCAGAGGCCGGTGTGATTTTGGCCATAAACCATACTATGAGGCCACTATAAATTTTCCCGGGTAAGAATTTTTGACCCAGTCCGCCTCTGTTTATCGATATTGCTTTTCTTTTTCTCTCCGAATCTGCAGTGTCTTCACCAGGACGCTTCCTTTTCACACCTTTTAAGTATTTTACTAATTTTTAGGGAATAAAGTGCAATTACAAAATGAGGAGGCATGCTTGATACACATAAACAAAGCTGCGCGCGGCTCGAAAATTACTGAATAAACAACACTGTAAAGGCAGAGATACACTATTAACACCTCACATTTTACTAAAGCACATTTCTAGGGGTTACTACCATAAAACAATAAAAACAATTTCAAGTTGCGTTTCTGCTAGTGGAATTTGTTATAAACTGGTAGTAAACTCGATCTAATTGCATTTGCAATAATACCAATAGCTGGAATTGTGTTGGTTTTTACGTTATTATGGAGAAATGTGTTTCCCTTCACTGAAATAAAAAACATAAATACATTTTCAGAATCTTCTCTTCATTCCTATCGTGCTGCGTTCAGTTGGGGTTATTTCGCGTTCGACTGCCATTTCTTGTAAACACAAAGGCGAATCGTGCATAAGCGAATTCGGTTCGTGTTATATAAGATATCGTTCCCCTATTTATAAATCGTGTATGATCGAATTCGTGTAATGTAAACACGTGTTATACGAGGACTGACTGTACTTGGATTTTAGGAAAGCTTTTGATGCTATTGCATATAAAAGACTGCCATACAAATTGGAGCAGTGTGGCATTAAGGGCAGGTTGCTGCTATCGATAAAGAGATGGTTGAGTGGGAAAAAACAGAGTGGTAATCACTATTAATGGAGTCCCACAGGGTTCGGTGTAAGGCCCACTGTTGTTTTCCAAATTTATCAATGATTCTAATGAAGGCATATCAGGCTTAATGTCGAAGTTTGCAGATGACACAAAGGTTGGTAGGGAGGGTAATGACAGTATGCTACTGCAAAAGGACCTAGAAAATCAAGCAAATGAGCCGAGAAATGGCAAATCGAAATTTAACATTGAGAAATGCAAAGAACTGCATACGGGAAGCAGTAAACCAGGAGTAATGAATCAACTGTGTGGGTAATACACTGAGGGTAGTGGAAAATAAAAGACCCAGGAGTAATTATGCAGTCAGACATGTAGTTCTCTGAGCAATGTAGACAGGCTGCCAGGACAACTCATGGGGGTTTTGTCAATGATATACAAGAATTTTGCTAGCAGAGATAAGGTGATTATCCCATTATATGTGGTAATGGCCAGGCTACCATTCTTCAGTGCTGCACAGGTCTGGAGGCCTTATTTTATGAATGTAGAACTGCTGGAATGAGTGCAGAGTAGGGCAATGAGATTGTTGAGGGGACAAAAGGGGTGCTCTTGCCAAGAAAGGCTTCAGTTTCCCAAATTGCAGCACTTGGCGACTAGGCACCTGCGAGGTGATCTGATTGAGCTTTTAAGTCTTTGGATTATGGATTGAATAAGCAGAATGCTTATGGGATTTTTCCTCTTGCTCAGACGGCACGCACAATGTGGGTAGTACAAATTCAAATTGAGGAAGATTGCAGAATAGTTATGTGAATGTTTGCTTTTACCAGTGGGTGGGTGATTGCTGGAACAAACTATCTGTTGTTGTGGAAGTTGACAATTTAAATGAATTCAAGGAAGAACTAGACAAACTATTGGAGGGAAGGAATAGATGAACTGGGAAGTATCAGCTTTTTTTTTTTTTTTTTTTTGTGGATGCAAGAAAGCAAGTTTTCTTGCATCCACACAAAAAAAAAAAAAATTGCCACTACTAATGTTAATGCCAATCTCGGTAATAAGACTGTTGAGGCACATGTTTCTACTTGTAGGAATTTTTTTTTAATTTTTAGCTGTAGAATATGAACTTGTTCCATGCAATTTTGCAATGTTCTGTACATTTTAAATGAGCTGAAGATAAGAAAAGTTTCTGCACTGTAACCTGTTATTTACAGTTAAGGCTTAGCAAACAATATCACAATTTCTTGGGTTGCAAAAATTTAAGATCAGCATGTAATGCTATCCATCAATGACAAAAATGGACAATGAAAATTTAAAAAAAAAAAAGTATTTAATATACTGGTTTGCTGATTACCCATGAAGCAGGGAAACTGATAATTCTGGATAACAAACCAATAAGGAGACAATATTAAAACTGGCTGCTCATTTCTGCACAGAAGAAAATATACATGGGATGATCATATACTAACCTACAGTTAATATCAGGACACTTCAATGTTGGTGGTTGGTCACATCCTACCCAGCACCATGCACCAGACAACTAGACATATGCCAGTTGGCCTAAAGAGAGACAGCAGAACAACTGTGAATGCATTTTGCTGTAATCAACAATGTTAACAGATTTCCTGTACAGAAGGATAACAGGGTGCCACATAAGCAAATGGTTTATATGTGAAATTTAAGTGGCATTAAGAACCCTAGGTCAATGATTGGTGATGGGACCTAAAGATGGAAGCAGACTGGTGTTGAAATCGTTATGAGACAATCTGGAAATTCTCTGAATCTGAAAGAACATGACAGGACAGCTCTAGAAAGAACTGTCAGCTCGGAATGCAGGTCAATATTGCCACAGCGCACACACGCACAGGCCCTAAGAGAGATGACTGGGACACATGTCAGCCCAGTAAAGTGTGCAGGATGTTTCAAAATATGGGTTACTACAATCGAGTGGCTGTCTACAAGCCATTAATCACTCCAAGTAATGGCAGACACCTTCTACCTGGTGTAAGGCCTGCCAATCTTAGAGAGTAGACTAAGAATGGCTGTGACTCCTAACTGAAATTTATCTGGAGCACCGTGTCATTGTACATAGTCTATCAGTGGGATGGTCATGTCAAGGCATGATGGACACAAGAAGAAAGCTACCTGCTAGACTGTATCATCCCAACAATGAAGTTCGGTGGAGGCAGCATGATCATCTGAGACAACTCATTACTTTGGAAAAACCATGAATGCTGGGGTCTACCGAGACATCCTGGACAATGTTACCTATGTTGTAGCAGCACACCTGAGAAGGGCCACACCTGTATTTGCAAGACAATGGTCCATATAATACTTCTCAAGTTGTGAAGGAATGGATTGATGATAGGAGCACTGAAATGTTGGACAGGCCAGCCAAGTGCACTAACCTAAATCCTACACAGAACATCAGGAATGAACTGGATGATTGGAAGTGTGTGAAGAGAGACTGCCAAAAAAAAAAAAAAAAAAAAAAGAGCTGAACTGGTTACCACTTTGAAGACAATGGAAGAAGAAAATATTGGAAGATATTTACAAAAAAATTGGAGTGTACCAGAAATGTCTTAAAAGCTAAAGATCTTTAAGCAAACATTATTAGTTTTTCCTAAATAATGAATATTTGAAGTTATGTAAATGTCGGTATATAGTTTGTTTCAATTTAAATGCACCAGGATTTACCTTGCTTATTTTTAGATTTAGGCTGTTTCTCTTCAGGATGTTTTTTGTCATATTTGGGCTGCAGTTTTTGAATTTGATGTTTAAATTCAGACTAATATTACTCTTTTGATTTTACAATTCCTAAATTAAAATTTTTCTTAAACAGCTGCTTTTAATGGGAAAGTTATTCCTTGTCCTCTGTGTACTTCTGAAATAAATGTAAACCGATTTTATTTGAATAATAAATAAAAAAAAATAAAATAAAAAAATAACACTACAGTTGCATGAGAGGGTTGCTTTTGGTCGAAGTGTTTACTTGTGTTGAACAGCTAACTGCACAAAGGCAATTACATGTTGTGTGACCTGCAAATAATGATAAAAGAAATAACATAAAAAAGAATTATTTAAAAAATTATAAATAAATTCTGGAGTGGTTTTTTTTTTTTTTTTTTGGTAGTTGTTGGCGCATCGGCTTCTGTGGCCATATTGCACCTCCCAAGGTTTTTGCAGTACTTTGATCCAAGCCCGAGGCAAGAATCGAACCCGCGACCTTTGGGTTGCTGGGCAGGTACTTTACCCACTCGGCTAGCCCGGTTGGCCCTGGAGTGGAAAGCAGTGATTGCTCAAACACAACAGTGCAGCACTCAACAATGCAGCACTGTTGCTGCTATTATTTCCATAAAAAACAAAGTAACCTTGTTACAATATGTAACAAGGTTATATTAACAATAATTGTGAATTCAAATAATTTTCAGCATTCTGCATTGTTTTCAGGAAATATTTGCACATAAAGCAATAATTTAACTGATACAGGCAGCCAACAGTGTGGGGTTGTAGATTTCCAGGTCCCACAAACTGCCCTGTTCTCACTGGTCCACTGGAAATGACAAATACCTTGAAGTACAGAATTTCCTACTCATACGGACATGAACTGACTCTTCAGTTTGTGCAGCAGAATCCACAGCACGGTGGAAGCACATTGAAACAAAACACCTGGAGTTTTGCAATTTTCTCTTAATGAAGACAGAAGAAAATGCTAGTTTCCTTTCAATATCCCATGGACTGATGAGGCACCTTCACTTGAGATAGTTTCTCATAATAGCTTCAACAAGTACAGTTACTGCTAGGGGCCTTCTATCTGTCAAAACATATACTATTAGAGAAACATTTGCCAACAGGTGAGATGGTCCAGTAATTTGTTTGTTTGTTATTTGGTTTTTAGGAGCATTAGCAACTAAGGTCATATTGGTCCGGGATATGCGGTGGTCATTCCCTTACCTTTCCGCATCCTACATATTTGATGATGACGGGCTCGAACCCTGGTCTAATCAAGAAGCGTGTGCTACGCACTGCTGCTCCTTCCCACCTGGCTACAGAGGCGCCCCAGTAATTTGTGATGTGGCATGTGGGGAGATGAAGCCATTAGCCTAGTTTTTATTGATTGAAATACTATGAATTACTTTATATATATTTGACTTATCAAAAAGTTCTGCCAATATCAAATTCTGACAGCATCTTTGGTTCCAGCATGATGAAACCATTCAGACAATCTCAAAGGAAGAATATGTAATGCATGTTGACTCTCTTTCAAACTATGCTGTCTACAGTCTCTCAAATAAACAGTATAGAATGTTATTGATAACTTATCTTTGATAACCAATGACTAAAATTGCAAAGTTAAGCTCTTCAAGCATTCAGTTCCATATTGTCTATCCTCCTTTTTTTTTTTTTTTTTTTTTTATTTCCTGACAGTGAATTTATTACTATGCACAATTTGTACACTTTACTCAATATTTGTGCTCAATATTTGTGCTCTCTGTACTAAAAAAAACATAAGTTCTGGGGTGGAATGCAGTAGCTTTCTAAAATAGAAGTTTAAGAGAAAGAAAACTTCTATTTTAGAAAGCTACTGCATTCCACCCCAGAACTTATGTTTTTTTTAGTACAGAGAGCACAAATATTGAGTAAAGTGTACAAATTGCACACTGGGAAAGAGACCCGATTGAATTATTTGAGCCTTAAAAATGGACTGAGTAAACTAAATTAGCATTAGTACTGGCATATGATGCAAGAAAGTAAGCTCATGCTGTATAAGCTTGATTTCTTGCATCATATGCCACTATTAATGCTAATTTAGTTTACTCAATCAATTTAAAGGCTTAAATAATTCAATCAGGTCTCCTCCTTCGGAGTTCCTAGTTTCCCAGTATACAATTTGTACATCAAATTGTACTATTTTACTGTACCTTTGTGCTCTATGTACTCAAAACAATAAGTTCTGGGGTGGAATGCAGTTTCCTGAAACAGAAGTTTAAGGGGGGGAAAACAAAAAAAAAAAAACACAAATGTGTAGCAATTAACTGTAGGAAATAAAGGAATGGCTGAAGGACAGATGTGGGAAAATTGGCATTTAACCAGAGGATAATTGATATCTGAAAGAAACTTTCAACTGGCATTGGGGATTGGTTGGTTGGTTCATTAGCCACTAAGTCTATAATGCGCCAAGTCAAATTTAATGGAATACTAAACATTTTGGTAGCCTATACTTAGGCTACCATGTCAGGCAAGTAAATATTATGTAAAAAGGTATAAAGTTAAGTAAAACCATATAAAATATAAAACTTAAAAATCTTTGAGTATATATTGATAGGACCCACCTATGTGTAAGAAGTGTAACTCTTTTAACCGTCCATCACCTTTTGAAGAATGTCCTGTTTTTATGGAAGTACAAAGCTTGTGTTTT
This sequence comes from Mastigoproctus giganteus, assembly GCF_048544385.1. NCBI lineage: Eukaryota > Metazoa > Arthropoda > Arachnida > Uropygi > Thelyphonidae > Mastigoproctus > Mastigoproctus giganteus. Next base: position 51,447,473 of record NC_143588.1, read on the forward strand.
ACCACTTTTAATAAACTGACTAAGCATAAATGGTTCAGTCAGATTATTAAAAGTGATAAAACACAAGCTTCGTGCTCCCATGAAAACAGGACATTCTACAAAAAGGTGATGATAGTAAAAAAGGCCTACGTGCTCTGGATTCATTACGAAAATTTATTTTGTTTCTCAGAGCAAACTAAACATAATTACAATTAATAAGCTTTCGGCTGGGAGGCAGCCTTCTTCAGATTGAATACATGAATGGCAGTTGGAATAGAGATGTGCACTGCCAGGATGGTACGTGAGGCGTGTGGTTAATTGTTTGTTGATGTTTGTGGCTGTGACATGTGGTGGTGACGTGGCCAGCGTTTGTCTATGGATAGAATTACTGCCTCTGTGATTGGGTTAACTTGGCAACCACTGTTCCTGTTCAAAGAGGCATCCGAGCATTTTATATTTAACGATTCCAACCAGGTGCGCTTTAGGTAATGGTGGGACCTGTCCACAACCACGACATCGCGGTGTGGGTCGATGTCGTGGTGGGTTGTCCAGACATACTCGGCGATAGCTGAGTGTTCTACATCTGCCAAACGGATCGCCCTTTTATGTTCTGAGAGACGTTTCTCGAGTCGACGTCCGTTCTCTCCAAAGTAGCATCTCACATCTCACACATAGGTGGGTCATCCGCCCTCAGCAAATAGGAATATGTTAGATGACAATGATGTACAGAATGCTCCAGTGGCTATCTGGACGGCTTGATGGTGGACTGGATCTAAACACCAAGGTACACCATTTCTAGCAGAACCATAAATCTGAGACCCATAATTGAGTTTGGAATGGACAAGGGCTCGGATGAGACAAAGAAGGGTACGATTTGCACCACATGAAGTTGATGAAAGGCCAAGAAGGATCTTAAGCACTTTAAAACACACCTTGTCATAAGCTGACGACTATATTGTAGAAATGTCAGCTTCTTGTCGAAAATAAGTCCAAGGAAAATGACTTCTGCTACATCTGGGATGTTGTTTTGCCCAAGCCTTAAAAATCTGGTCAGGATGAAGATTATTTTTGCGACAAAAGTGTACACAAACAGTCTTCTGTATGAAAATCTGAACCCATTAGCCAAAGACCAAGATGTAAGGTGATCGATGGTTTTCTGCAATTGCCTTTCAATGACCCTCATATTGCACGAATGACAAAATATAATAAAATTGTCAACATAGGGGCATTATTCACCATGGGTGAAAGTTGTTCTATGATAGCTTATTTTGATCCTCTTCCTCCTCCCTCTTCCTGAGAAAACACCCGAGAGCGGGTGAATCCTAAAAGGACTTGAAATTTGCAATTCGAAAGAAATTTTTAATAAAAAGAGGGAGGTTGCCACTGAGACCAAAGTCACAGAGGTCTTGTAATATGCTAAATAGCAAGGCTGTGTCATACACTTTTTCATTACCAAAGAAAACTGCTACCAGATGCTTGGATTTAATGAAAACATCACCACCCAGGCACATTTCAAGGCGGATTAAATTAACCAAAGCAGATCTATTTCTTCGGAAGCCACACTGTGTCTTGGAAAGCAGCCCACTATTTCTACATACCATATAACACGATACCATATTCTGCACAAATAGCTTGTCAGAGTGATAGGACTATAGTTACTTGGATTTCTAGGATCCTTTCCTGGTTTTGGGAAAGCAAGAACGATAGCCTTTCGCCAGGAATCTGGAAATTGTTTGTTAAGAGATATTAGCATTAGCATTAGTAGAGGCATTTGATGCAAGAAAGCAAGCTTATGCAGCATCAGCCAAAAAAAAAAAAGTAACATAAATAAATAAAAATAACCACTTCCACTTCACCCCTCTGTTCGTTCGAAATACCTGTCCAGCTGAGCCTTAAACTTATTTAGGCTATCAACTTCCACGACAAGGGATGGAAGTCTGTTCCACCCACCAACCACCCGCTGGCTAAAGGCAAATTTCCGCACATCTATCCTACATCTGTCTTTCCTCAATTTGAATTTATGCCCTCTCAGGTGATTTTTCTGAGCTAGAGGAAGAATCCCATCAGCATTGAGCATGCTCAAACCATTCAAGGCTTTGTACACCTCTATCAGATCACCCCGCTGGTGCCTAGTTTCCAGACACTGTAATTTGCAAAACTTAAGCCTTTCTTCGTAAGAGAACCCCTTTGTCCCATTCACCAATCTAGTTGCCCTTCTCTGTACTCGTTCCAGCAGCTCTACATCCTTCCTGAAATGAGGCCTCCAGGCCTGTATACAGTACTCTAGGTGTGGCCTGACCATTGCCTTATACAAGGGAATAATCACCTCCTTATCCCTGCTAGAAAAATTCCTATATATCATTGACAATACACCATGAGCTACTCTTGCAGCTCGTCTGCACTGCTCAGAGAACTTCATATCTGCCTGCACCACCACCCCCAGGTCCCTTTCATTCTCTACCACTGTCAGTGTAGTACCACAGAGTTGATACGTTGCTCTGGGGTTGCTGTTTCCCATATGTAGTACTTTACATTTGTCAATGTTAAACTTCATTTGCCACCTCGAAGCCCATCTGCTCAACCTTTCCAAATCCTGTTGCAGCAGCATAGTGTCAGTAGTGTCCTTGACAACCCTGCCAACCTTCGTATCGTCTGCAAACTTGGACATTAAGCCTGATATACCATCATCAATATCATTTATACATACAGAAAACAATAAAGGCCCCAATACTGAACCCTGAGGGACTCCACTAATAACATTAGTCCACGATGAGCAGTGTCCATTGATTACCACTCTCTGTCTTCTCCCCCTCAACCACCCCTTTATCCATAGCAGCAACTTGCCTCCAATGCCACACTGCTCCAATTTGTGCAGCAGTCTTCCATGTGCAACAGTATCAAAAGCCTTTCTAAGATCCAAGTATATAATATCAAAGTTATTCCCTGCATCCAGTTCTTTTGTGACTGCATCATAGTATCCAATCAAATTGGTCAGGCAAGACTTCCCCTTAACAAAACCATGCTGTGTCCTAGCTATAACTGAAGTCTTGTCTAGATGATCCTGCAGTGCTTCTTTCACCAGTGCCTCCATTAATTTTCGGGGAACAGAAGTTAAACTCACAGGTCTATAATTACTTGTGTCAGCCTTTGATCCCCCTTTGTGAATTGGGGTCACATTTGCACATCTCCAGTCAATGGGTACCTCCCCTGAGTCCAAGGAAGCTCTCATAATTATGGCTAAGGGTTTGCTTACCTCCTTTGCTGCCTCCTTTAATATAACTGGATAGATCCCATCCACCCCAGGTGCCTTTCTTGTGTTTATCTTCAACAATTTCTCCTCCACTTTGCTCTCAGTTATTACAAGATTCTCTAGCTTACTGCCACAGTTGAATACACCTCTGGCATTCCTCTCGCTGAATAACTCCTCATGTGTGAATGTCGATGCAAAATATTCATTTAGTTTGTTAGCTACCCGAGCAGGGTCATCAACAGTTGACCCATCGATCTCAAGTGGACCAATCTGATTCATCCCCTTCCTTCTAGAGTTTACATAAGTAAAGAACTCTTTGCTGTTTTTCTTCGCATCCCTTGCCAAGGATCTCTCGTAATCTGCCTTCGCCTGCCTAACCTCCTTTGTAACTTGGTTACAGATCAACTTGTATCTATCATAGGCGTCCGTGTCACGTGTTAATTTGTATGTATCCCATGCATTTTTCTTCTCTGCCATATGCCTCATTAGTTCATCTGACAACCATTTAGGCCTAAACCTTGAACAATATTTCTTAGTTGGTATGTAAAGCCTAGTAGCTTCCACGATAAGTTCTTTGAATGCTTCCCATTTTGAATTTGCTGTTGGCAATATCATCAGTTGATCCCACTGTATAGAATTTAAATACTGATTCTGTTAAACAAAATTAAAACGTAATCCTAAGATTGTGGTGAGAGGTGTTTAAGCATTTCATAGTGGATGTCATCTGGCCCCACAGCACTTGCATGCAGGAGAATGAGTGCTGCATTTAACTCTTCTGTGAAAAGGGCTTGTAATATGGTTTGAGCTCTTTTGAATAGAAGTCTAGTAGGTTTTTCCCACTTTTCTTTTTCAGGGCCAAAAACTCTGGGGGGGAATGTTATTGCCGAGATTTTTGCAAATGTTTCCCCTAGAGTATTTGCAACTGCAGATCGATCTGCATTTGAACATCCATTGTGTTTGAGGATCACTGAAGGGCATGGTGGATATTTTCCCTTCATTTTTCAGATCTTATCCCAGACTACTTTTGAGCTAGCAGCCTGAGTTACGGACGACGTAAAATGGATCCGAGATTACCTTTGGCTCGGACGTCGTACATAACATGCTTTTGAACATGCATGTTTAAATGATATTAAATTTTCAGTTGTGGAATATCGGCAAAATATCCCCACAGGCTTTGTTTTGTGCTTTTTTTTTTTTTTTGCTGCTGTGCATTCTGAATTCCACCAAGGTTTCAGAAATAGTGGGAACCGGCTGGATATTTTTGGGATTGCAATTAAGCTGCATGGACAATCATTTCTGTGACATACATGACTGCTTCATTGATGGGATCCTGACTGACTGCAGTGATGTCAAGATTTGCCAGATGTTGAAAGGCATTCCAGTCAACCTGATCAATCTTCCACTGCGGTAAACTAAATGGCAGAACCGGTCTACCACTAGTTAGGGTGGTTATCACTGGGAAGTGATCACTTCCATATGGGTTTTCCTCCACCTCCCAAGTAAGTGAAGGAAGGAGAGAAGGGGAGCAGATAGAAAGATCAATGGTAGAGAACATAGGGGTAGGCATGTGGAAGAAGGTGTTTGTTCCCACATTTAGAAAGGAGAGGTCAGTGTCAGTGAGCATATGCTCATGACTCATCCCCTTCCACTGATGTTAGCACTACCACACAGCGTGTAATATCCATTAAAATCCCCAAGAATTAAGTAAAGAAATAAGCAAGTACATGACAAGATCATCAAGGTCTTTCTGGTGGGGATGTCAATCCCAGGTGGCAAATAAACAGAGCAGACAGTTAATAAGAACCTCACTTTAAAGTAAATTGCTACAGCCTCAATGCTAGTTGTAAGCTGAAAAGGGATCTGGTTGCCCATGCAGATTGCAACTCCTCCATGAGCAGGACCATCCACAATTCTATTATAGTAATGTTATGTATGATGGGGTCATCATTTGCCTTTAAATAAGCCTCATGTACACAAAAGCAAGCTGGTTTGTGCTTTTGCAGGAGTGCCTTGATGTCATCTGTATTTTGCTTCAATCCACGGCAGCAATTTAGTCGGTTTGGTGGGTCCATCAGGTGGCTTCTGAGGTGCCGACGGCTTAATTTTGTCAGTCTTCGATCTATCTTTTTTGGGGAAGTATGGATGCTGTCCTGTATCCATTTCTTCCTCCGCAAAGAGTTCCAAGACTGATTCGCATGTACCTCCTTGGTTTCAACATCTAATTTTTCTTGCCCTGACATGGGAGGTTCAGTTTATTGTAATGTTAATTTAATGGTAGTTCTGGAGCACCGGGAGGTACCGATATTGGAGTGGCAGCTGATTGCAATTTTTGGATGGGATTTTGTGAACTCAATAAATAGCGAGCAATGGGGTTGAATGAGTCCCTTGGGGAAACAGTCATTCAGTTTGGGTCCCGATGGTACTCTTAACAGAAAATTTCTGGGCATATGAGAGCTTACCACTATTTATAGGTTGGATGCATTTCTGGCCTCCTGATAGGAAATGTTAAGCTCTGTTTTTAGCTTTTGAATCTTTTCCGTCCTTACACCACTAGCATGCTCAAGAGTATGCAGGGTGTTTTCCTTGGCAGTTAGTAAAATTTGGCCTGGGAGCTAGACATTCCTTGCTCTAGTGATTTTTGGCACCACATTAAGCACAGGCAGGGTTATCACAACAAGCTGTTTGTGAGTGACCATAGTTTTGACATTAAAAACACCTCAGTGGGTTTGGTATGTACATTCTCACTCGGCAGTATAGATAGTCTGCCTTGATGGCACTCGGAAGCCATGGCATGTTGAATATTAGGATGAGAACTCGGGTAGGGACAAGATTCCCATCCTTTCACATGGATATTCACTTGACAGCTGTCACTCCTTGTTCTTTCAATTCAGAGCAGATCTCTTCTTCAGAAACGTGAAGATCCCACTCTGATATGACACCATGTGACGAGTTCAGAGTTTTGTGGAGGGTTACAATGATAGGTATTCCCCCTATCGATGTGGCTTCCAAGATTTTTTTTTCAGCATGCTTTGTATTTGATGCTTCAACTAAAATATCTCCAGAATGCAGCCGTTTTAGGGATTTTGGTAATCCTGCCATCAATTCTAATCCTTTCTGGATAAAGAAGGGTGATGTTTTCCCGATTGACTGCTCTTGGGTGGAATGGAGAATAGGGAAAAGCAGTGTCACAGATGGTGTTTTATCCTCAGTTCTGGCTCTTTTAACAGTCATTCTAATCTGATAAATTAGGTAGAGGCCTTGTTGGGGCTCCAGAAGAAATAGAGGGATTTAAATTACTCATATGAGTAAGATAAAAAATTTTGAGATGTCCTAAGTACTTCACCCACACCGGAGCCCTATGAGGAGATGCCCACTTGAACTAGCAGGTACTGTGTACATGAATGGGATGCCAAGTTCGATTAGGAGCAAAATACCCAAGTTTCCAATAAATCTTGATCCCATCCCAGAACCAAAGGGAGGGAAAATTATTGGAAAGCAGTTGACCATAGCAGTAAGAACCACCCACCAATTGATCCCAGTTGGGCCGGTACGGGACTTCCCATCTTGTTGAAGCAGGGGACAGTGGTGTATTAAGACTGAGCCCCTCAACCACCAGGTTCCTAGTTTCCAATGATGTAACCCTGAAACCAAGGTATGGCATTAGATCCCAATGATGCTAATCTGGAAGGCCAGCGGCATCACTGGGAGGTCCCCTCACCATGAACAGGTGCCCATGTCGAGGGGGGGGGGGAATGGATAATTTGAAGAAATTCAAGGCAGGTTTAGATAAATTGTTAGATGTAATATACAGATGAGGCAGTATTTTATTTTATTTTATGATGGATAAGGTTGTTTCCTTACATTATTTGCCACTACTAATACTAAAATAACTGATCTGTTCTTTGAAATAGATCCTCATCCTACTCAGTGGTTTTAAAAAAAATTCCAACCCATATATATTTTTGAAAATTCTTTTAGGTTTTTTCACTTATACCATTAATATACTACACCACGACAAGTGACAGCGTATATTAAAGTACAAAAATATATGTGTGTAATGAAATGAAGTTTTCTTTTCTTATTATCACTGTCTCTTTTTGGCTATAAGGCTGAATTAATGCTGAATGTATTTATGGGAGAATCTGTCAATGTATTTGCCCGGGAATCTGTTGTTCCTCAAGGTTTTTTATACATTCTAGCTCTGGAAGGTAACAATTTTCATATACCTGGCGTTCTGCTGGGCACATTAGTGTTTCAATTAACCCTTTCTTAATATTTATTAGCTGGTCTGAATTAATATTCGTATATATGCCCAAATCTGATTTTTTTCCAATATAAGTGTATGCACCCCATTCTATTCACAGGTTTGAGGCCAATTGCATCCAAAACCAACAGCTTGTTTCCCACTAACTCCAATTTTAAACTAAATATAACCCAGACATTTTTTTTTTTTATTATTATTACTGTTGTGTAACTGCGCAAATAATTCACCTTCTCTTGATAGAAATAAACCATGAAGGTTATGGCTTGTTTAAAAGCATGATTTAGGAAGAAAACCATGATTACATGGTTTTCTTCCTAATTATTTAGGATAATGATTAAAATTTAATCATTATCCTAAATAATTAAAATCTAACCATTCAGTTAAATATTGAGTATTTAACTGTCTCAAAGCAGTTAAATAACAGTGAGAGTGTGACAGTGTCAGGACAACCTTATATATAAATAACAAAGGGGTATTCCATATTACATGGTGTGTATCCAACAATCTTGCAAGCCATTATAAAAGCACATTTTTAAGAGAGAAATATGGCACCTACCTAACTTCCTAATAAATTGTACTCCCCTACCCCAACAACATCAGAGTTCAAGGATGCTGTCATAAAAGAAAGCAAAAATAATCTGGATAGATAGGCACCAATGAATGCAATAATCAAATGAAATCATAATACCATGTAATTATATATTAAGATATTTAATGAGAAACATCTATAAACTGAATCCAGACTAGTCTGTTCCAGTCAACACTGAACATCAACAACTACAAGTTTGCTTTTGGTTAGGCCTGATGATGAGAGAATTTTCTCGAAACAGCATTATGAATTTTTATTATGGAAAGTATTGAGGTATCTCTCAATAAGTTTTTTTATATGTAATCGCATGACAAAAAAGTGTATAAATTTCCTTATTAATTTTTAAGATGGTTAACTACATAATGTTCTTGTTCCAATCTATTAATTTGTAACAGTCAAAACAAACCATAACATCCATAGTCATATGTTTCTCACACTAATAGTAAAATTTTATATTTCTACATATAACTTTTATCAGACCTTCAGGAATTGAAGTCTCTCTCTATAATCAGCCTGCATGTGAAGTGAAACTGCAAAACATGAAAGTAAGACCACAAGAGATATAATTTCTTAAAATGTACACACCTCTCCATCTGACACATGGCCTGTACCCTGAGTATCATCACTTTCATTACCACTATCATTGCCACCTTCTTCATTATCCTCAAATTCATCCTTTTCCTTTGTTCCTTTGCTAGTATCTTCTTTGTCTAATGTTTCATTCAATTTTGGAACGGTTAAATCTTCATTTGTACCATTTTGCATACTGGAATCTTGAATTTTCAAGTTCTCAGTCAATGAATTATTCTGAATTGAAATTTCTTCTTTATGTTCACCTGCTACATTGTGCTTAACATTCCTGCATCTCTTCTGTTGAACAATGCGCAACCTATAAATAAAATTACATATAATTTTTCAATTTTCACTAAATATCATATCTTATTCTTGAAAATATGGCTGGTTTACATAGAAAGAATTTAGATACACCCCTCCTTGAATTAATGTAAGCTTTTTTTTTTTTTAATTTGTATTTGCCAAATCATTATTTAACAGCAACGCAAATAATACACTGAAAACAATGCTGTGCCAATATTTTTACACTGAGTGGGTTTTCTGCTCTATAACAATATCTGGTTAATTCTGTTTTATTTATTGCATGCATCCTTAAACAGTATAAATCACACAAATTTCTACCTTTTCAAGGTGTAATACAAGTTACATGGAATCTTTAATACGGTTTATACTATACTAAATAAATGAATTACTAATATATGTGTACTCATAATCATAATTAAAATTTTATTTAAGCTTTAACAGTGTACAGTAAGGTAACATTTCTTAACTTGGATTTTCCAAGTTAAGAAATGTGACCTGTTAATATTAAAATTTAAGTGCAATTTACTTACTTATTTTTTTTATTATTATTATTTATTTTATATATTTATTTTTTCCGATTCAAGGTTTAAATTTTAAGCAACACTGATAAGTATGGAAGGTCTAAATTTAATAAATATTAAGTGCTTGTCTAAGGAATTAATTAATTTTTTTTACAATGGGCACTGTTAAAAATTAGATTTAAACCATTTAACATTAGACTTTTACTTGCGTTTTTACAAAATCATTAAACTAACACAAGCTATTCAAGGAATGCATTACTCACATTAGTCAAAACAGAGGTGTATAATTAGACAATTAAAACACTGAATTAATTGATATAATAGATCTCATACTCAGTAATATTACCTTTCAAACAAATAACTATTATTCCATAGTAATAAAATATTTTTCACTATGAATGTGGAAAATATTTCATTAGATGATTAAGTGCATTAAAAAAAATTTAGAATAAGTTGAGAGTTGACAATAAAGAAAATACTGTTAATGTTAGATATCAATATTTGTATGATGTTTCAAAGAATGAACAATGTTACTTAGTTTAAAACTGATCACAAGTGGAAAGTACTTAGTTCCTGCATGTTAGGAAGCTCTGAACTAAGGGGCAAAAATTTCAGCCCAAAGTGAACAAGTTGTAATAAAAAAAATCTCAGCGACTGATGACATATCTTGAAATTTTGGTGAGGGTCAACTTGTCACAATGTTTGGTAACTCATCTAATGCAAGAATCAGTCATTGGTGTGCACTGAATAGAAAGTTCTTTTTTTATGTTTCATTGCACTTTAAAATGAGGCGTCTCCGCAGCCAGGTGGGAAGGAGAAGCAGTGCATAGCACATGCTTCTTGATTAGACTGGGATTCGAGCCCATGACCACCAAATACGGAGAATGCAAAAATGTCAGGGAATGACCACCGCATATCCCCAGAGCAATATGGCCTTAGTTGCTAATGCTCCTAAAAACCAAATAACAAACAAATAAACTTTAAAATGAGTGATTTTACTGGACGGAAAATGTTCATCAAATACTGTTCTGTTTCAAATGGAAAAAAAAAAAAAAAAAAGTACAACACGAGCCCATTAAATGTTAAAAGCAGCTTTTGATTTTTTGAAATGTTAAAAGCAGCACAATTTGATTTTTGAAGTTGATGAAACTGGTGTTTTAGTAAATTAGATAATGAATTAGAGAAAATAGTCTTTCTTATAGGATATGTTTCAACAAGTTCTGTGCCTAGCACATCAGGATCTTCATCAACATGCTGCCCATTCTTCCATCATGACTGTTGACAAGTCGTGAGTATGGATATGATGGACACAAAAGCCAGTCATCTGAATAGAGAGGATCTTGAATAGAATGTATGTGAAGACCATGTTTATCATATTTTTTGACTGAGGACATTCTTTGTTATGAATTGTTCTGCATGGTCAAACAGTAAACTTGAAATACAAACAAAACAGTTCTATCAAAATTGTGTAATGATATGTAATGATGTGTAATGAAATTGGCCAGAAAAGTTGGCTTCAGGGAATTATCATAACGATGCCTCTAGGCTTTTTATTCAAGAATTTCTTGAGAAGCATTCCATCACTGTGGTCCCTTATCTGACATACTCACTGCATTTAGTTCCCTGTGATCCATCAAGTTAAAGCCCTTCCCCCCCCCCCCCCCCCCCCGAAAAGAAACATTTGCAATGACTGATGAAATTATTCAAAATGGATCAAAGAAACTATTAGCAATTCCAAAAGAAGCTTAGTAAGACCCTAAGAAGTTGCAGAAGGATTGGAATAATGTACAATGTCAAGGAGAATTAGCGCCAGTGCAAGCATTTGCGGCACCTGAGGCAAAACCTTCTAATAGCATCTAATACAGAAAAGCATCTGCACTCTGCAGAACCATTAAAAGAAAGCACTTAACAAAATCGTTTATTAATAATTTCCAAATTTAGACATATTTTCAATAATTTTAGTTGTAAAACTTTAACAAGACGAGTGAGTAAAAACACAGAATTTATAGAAGATAATTATAATAAATGAAAGATGTTATAATACACAGGTATATAAATTTATCAAATTAATAAAGACAGTATTATTCATTATTACAAAAGACGGAAATTTAAAAATAATAAACAATAACACAAAGGAGTTTACTGAAATATGGGTTAGTGCAAATGCATCATTTTATAGTAATAAACTAGACATATTGATCATCTACAAAATTTTAATTATATCTCATACTGTGAATACCTTCACAATGAGTTGCCATGGTATCGCACCATCTCGAATAAGTAACGCTTCACCAATGGAGAAGACTATTGTTACATATTCTTGGTGGATAGCAACCAACCAGCAGCACCGTTTCAAGGACATTTGGCCTCTCTTCAGTGGGTGGGCAGGTACCCTGTTTATTATTATTATGTTATTATTTGGTTTTTAGGAGCATTTGCAACTAAGGCCATATTGCTCCAGGATATGCGGTGGTCATTCCTTGACCTTTCCACATCCTCCGTGACCCTGGGTTTTCCAAGCCCATACTCACCAGATGTGACTCTCTGAGGCTGTATACGAGAGAGAGATGACTGATAGTATCCACCAAGAATAAGTAACAATAGTCTTCTCCATTGGTGAAGCGTTACTTATTTGAGATGCTATCCTGATTGGCAGCACCCTTGCCTGATATGTATAGAGGCAAGGGGTGCTGTCAGCAGTTAATTTATAGGTGAGGGATTAAGACCATTAGCCAATGGAATAGTTCCAAGTTTCCTACCCTCGATCCGGTGGTTCTTGTGTAGTGGAAGCCTGGGGGGGGGGGGGGGGGGACCTTTGCTCTCATACTCCGAACATTAGGATTGGTGTGCAGGCTGCTTTTGGGGGTCTGAAGGGGGGGGGGGGGGTGTCGGTGAACCACTCCTCTGGATATCTGGACTATTTTCTGCCTCTCAACAGCATAATCTGATGATAGATATCAGTAAGTTGCCTGAAAGGTCACCTTAAATGCATAGTGGTTTAGGTGATTAGCTTACTATTAAATTCATGTGGTATATGAGTGGTATTAATTATAGCAATATTCTTAATGGAAAACAATCATGTAACGTCCTCCGTAACTATATTTCTTTCTTAAAAACAGTAAACCCTCGATTTAATGATCCCCGATATAACGGACCAGACAAAAAATAATACAGTAATGTACATATTTAATCTCAACCATATTATTTTTTTAGGTTATACAAAACTTCAGCATTATTATTAATTAAAAATTAGTAATTACCTATTTCCATTATTATTTTGATAATTACCTACTTTTATTTTTGTAATCAAATTCAAGAAATTGTTTTTTTTTCTTTCTGAAAACTTGTTCAAATAGCTGTTTTTCCCAGATTACAGATAAGAGCAGGTGGTGACTTACGAGCTGAACATGACTCGGAAAAATAAACTGCAGGTCTACTGACTTGCTTTGTTTCAGTCTCAGTCTACCTCAAGCTATCGTGCAGTCAGTTGTATGCAGAGTGTTTCTGTGATTTCAGAATTGTGACTTTATTTTTTTAATACTTTTGCAATCATTAAAATTTAAAATGGCATCATGTAATAGAGGAGTTAAAAGAAAGCATATGAACTTAAATGTGGCACAGTAATTAGAGCTAATTGAGAAATTTATAGTGTAAAAAAAAAAAAAAAATCTGTTTCTGATATCCATAAATCAAAGGACATATTGCAACATTTTATATTTACAACAGAATATTACATATTCTATATTATAATTTAATATTGTACAGTACTGTATTAAAGCTTTTTTTTTTTTTTTACATTCAGAATAAAAAATGCCCCCCCATTACATTTGATTTAACGGACACCCCTTCTCCCCTAGTAGTCCGTTAAATAGAGGGTTTACTGTAATTGTTCCTAAATGCAAGAGGGCGAGGTGTGAATGTTTATTGTAATTAAATTTTAAGCTTTCGTATCTACACTTTTGATTGAATAATCAACACCTACACTCAGCATTACAAGGGTGATTACCAGAATTTTATGGTCTGACTAACATTACACCAGCATGTATTTCCTCACTCAGCATCATTAAGGGATTATGAATTACTGTACCTATTGCTGTGGTATATTTGTTAGTTAGTTAGTTATTTGGTTTTCAGGAGCATTAGCAACTAAGGCCATATTGCTCCGGGATATGCGGTGGTCATTCCCTGACCTTTCCACATCCTCCGTATTTGGTGGTGACTGGCTCGAACCCCGGTCTAATCAAGAAGCGTGTGCTACGCACTGCTGCTCCTTCCCACCTGGCTACAGACGCGCCTGGTATATTTGTATAATTGTAGATTGTGAAAACCTAACAGTACAATAAATAAGAAAAGATATTGTGTATCTGGTGGAGACAGAGAGAGAGAGAGAGAAAGTAGAAATATGACATCGATTGATAAAGGTAAAACATTTTATTAATGGTGCGGTGCTGTGGCAAGTGCCTCACTTGTGTGTCCCTAGTGCCAGGCCTGAGGAGGATGTTCAAGGAAATCTGTCCAAATATTGAGTAAACTTCATTGTTTCCCAAATATCAGTTTAGTTCCTGAACTTTTTGATCACACCTTGTATCTCAGAAAATGAACAGAAAAAATGTGGTTAATTTCTGTGAAAGGAAATTTTTCAGGCATCACACTCAAGATTAGCTGAACAGAAATTCTATTAATTTTATATTATTTTGAAGAATTCTATAGTGATTCTCCAAAATTTATATAAAATTTGAAGGTTGCTTCACACAATTTGTCGATTCATCTATGTAGTGTCTTGGCACTTTTCTAGTGTTAGGTTTTTATAGTATACCTCAGCTTCATTTCCATACTAGAGACATACTAGAAATACCTGACTAGAAATGTACAAGAAGTATAGCTAAATGTACTAATAATTTAATGTAAATAGTTTTAATAGATGCAAAATAGCTTTGAATAGTGGAGAATGAGACCTCAGGTGTTCAATTCGAGTTTACAAAAGTTGTTGAAACCAGAAGTAAAAAAAAAAAAAAAAAAAAATTGTGATGCATAAACAGATGTAGAGGATATTGGGACTTCAAATATAAAGTATTGATTTGATTATTTGTGCCTTTTTTTTTTTTTTTTTTCTTTTATTTTGATTTGATTTTTAACAATATTTTTACTCAGGTGTTGTCCAATAGCCAAAATAAAAATATTAATTTAAAGCATTTATAAAGAAAGTTATAATTTTTGCAAAATTTTGTTCAAAAAAAAAAAAAAAAAAAATCCACAGATCCCATTACTGGAAATTCATTACCAAATGATCTTCAATAAATTTAATGTGATAAGGATTAAAAAAACATCTCCTCACACAGCAAAATCCAAACATGGAATAGGTAAACCACTGAACAGAGGTGGAACATTCTGCCAACTATCCTCAGTGGAATCAATACATTAACAGTCAAACTTGGTTTTATGAGACTCCATATGTTTCAGAAAATTATTTATTAGAACTTTTTAAGTGATAAAACTTTAAAAAGGATAAGAATTGGTAAATATGACTTCCAAACAGGAAACAGTTGATAAGAATCGAAGTTAATCAAACGAACGTTTGATTAACTTCGATTCTTATCAGGGTACTCCAGGGTAGTGGTGTGATAAAAACCACTACCCTGGAGTAAAAACTGAAAGTATAAAATCAAGCTTAAGTGCTTGCCAAGAAGTCAGTTCTAACCATACATATAGTGTTTTGTGATATCTGTCTTCTAATGTCACATACAACTCTTTGCTGGATGTTAGCAGAGTGTACAGTCATCAGTATATAATATTGGCCAACAGTGCCAGATACCTGGTTTAATGTTCAATGGCACATGGGTAAGTAAAGCCATATTGTGCCAAGATTTGAAGAGGTCAATGTACAGAGGAGCTGCTATAGTCTCACAGTGAACCACTAATGAATGAAGAGCTCATGAGTTGCATCACAACCCCAAACAGAAAACTGATGATTATCATGAGTATCCAGACGAGATTTTAGTTTAGTGTGAATGTACTTAAGAAACAAAGAATGAGGAATAATGGAAAGTCACAGGCAAGGTCATAGGTCACTGTATGGCACATGTTGTAAAAGTGCTATTTAGAAGTTTCTCTTTGCCACAAATCTGGCTGGTGTGTGTGTGTGCGTGTGACATGGTTTTCCAGTGATAGTGTTTACTTGTGAGCTCATAAACAGTAACAAACTGGTGATAATGAGATGGATGATGTCCACAATTGCAGAAAGCTATGATCTACAGCATGGCTGAAATTGCTTGCAGTGACCAAAATGAAAATGTTGTTTTGAGAAGAAATGGTTGTCTCTTTATAAACAGTTGTAAACTTGTGATTATGAGATGGATAGTGCCTTCTGCCAGAGGAAGATTTTATAGAATCATCTATTCAAAGAGGGATAATCTGAGATGGTTAAAGTCAAGGCCACTTTAGTATAACCATCTAAAATGGAAAGCATTCAAGGAATTATTCATAGCTTTTATACCAAAAAGGAAATACTCTTCAAGGTACAGGCTTAAATGGATATCACAAAAACTGATATAACTAGTAGCAGAGAAGAAATGTGCATGGGATGTACATAAATTATCAGGCAACACAGAAACCTATGATAGGTATAAAGTAGCCCCAAAGTCAGGTAAACAAAGGCAGATTACGAGATATTTTTGGCAAAGGATGCAAAGAAAAATAGCAAAGACTTCTTTACTTATGTAAACACCAGAAGGGGATGAAACAAATTAATCCAGCCGTATCGATGGTTTGATTACTGATGATTTTGCTCAGGCTGTGGACAAACCACAAGTGAGCAATTCACATCTATATTTCGCATATTAGGAATTCTTTAGGGTTGGGGGATGCTGGAAGTTTATCACACTCTAACAGAGAGCTAAATGATTTTGTAATAATTGAGAGGAAAGTGGAAGAGAAATTGTTGAAGTTAAATATAAGCAAGGCACCTGGGGTGGATCAGACCTATCCAATTATATTAAGAGAGGTGGCAAAGAAAGTAGGCAAATCCTTAGCCATAATTATGAGAGCATCCTTGGATTCAGGGGGGTGTCAGCGGATTAGAGATCTGCATTTGTATCCCCAATTCACAAAGACAGATTGAAGGGTGACATGAGTAATTACAGACCTGTAGTTTAACCTCTGTTCCAGGGAAAATAATGATAATGGAATCACTGGTAAAAGAGGTAATGCAGGATCATCTAGATAAGGTCGCAATTATATTTCAAACACAGAATGGGTTTGTTAAGGGAAAACCTTGTTTGACCAATCTGATTGGATATTACAATGTGGTCACCGATGTTGCAGAATTAAGATCCATGGAATTTAAATCCCACTGCTTGCAAACACACATGAAGGAACTAGATGGCCATTATAAATGTTTACGGATATAAATAAGTTCAGCTGCTTGCACTTAAACTGCTCAACCACTAGGTACACCTGACTAAACTCTGGAAAATTTTAAAATCCAACACCCCTGAAGGGACCCAGATTTTAAAGTAAGATAACACACACACCAAAAATAAGTAATTTTCAAAGGATATCATCTTCTTACTCAATGCCAAGAAAATTTTTTTTATAATAATCTAAGAACACACACACACACATAGAGAGAGAGAGAGAGAGAGAGAGAGAGAGAGAGAGAGAGAGAGAGAGAGAGAGAGAGAGAGAGAGAGAGAGAGAGTCAAAAATAAATTTAAAAAAAAAACTAACTCTCAAGAAAATTTTATCTTATGGTTTCCAGCTGCTGACATTTCTCAGTTATTCTGTTTAGTTTATAAGAAATCTGTGATAGTGATACTGGTATATGGGTTGGTGGTGATGATCTGGTAAATCCACACAACTGAGAGTGACTTTCCTTTCCCATGAATATTACCAAATATTCATGGGAAAGGAAAGAATTTACTTTTGACTTTTGGTAGTATTCAAATAAATTGAATTTACTAATGTAAATTCAATTTATTTGAATTTACTAATGACTGCATAAATAATTTGAACTACCTCCTTTCCTCCTTTGATCAACCTTTAACTACTTAATATTTACAATATAATTATAGCATCTGGTAGAACCATTATTCAATTTAATTCCCAATGGCATAAACTCTGCAGAAAACTGAACTGAAATTCAAAAAGAAGTAATTTTCAAAGGATATCATCTTCTTACTCAATGCCAAGAAAATTTCTTTTATAATAATCTAAGAAGTATACTTATTGGCTACTTAAGAAAAACAAAAAATCAAGATACTGAAGCATAATAGCACTACTTACTTTCTAAGGTCACCTTCCACAATCCACTTATCTTTACGTAATGTGTTCACGGTTTCAATGCTGTTATCAATTTGCCTGTAAAAGAAACAAATATCAATAATAAAAACTTAAATAATAATAATTAGAGAGCATTCTTAAATGTTTAACACCAAGAGTTGTATTCTAAATATACCAAATCATATGGATACTGCTATGGATAAAGGGGTGGTTGAGGGGGAGAAGACAGAGAGTGGTAATCAATGGACACTGCTCATCGTGGACTGATGTTATTAGTGGAGTCCCTCAGGGCTCAGTGTTGGGTCCATTATTGTTTTCTGTATTTATAAATGATATTGATGATGGTATATCGGGATTAATGTCCAAGTTTGCAGACGATACAAAGGTTGGCAGGGTTGTCAAGGACACTACTGACACTATGCTGCTGCAACAGGATCTGGAAAGGTTGAGCAGATGGGCTGAGAGGTGGCAAATGAAGTTTAACATTGACAAATGTAAAGTACTACACATGGGAAACAGCAACCCCAGAGCAACGTATCAACTCTGTGGTACAACACTGACAGTGGTAGAGAATGAAAGGGACTTGGGGGTGGTTGTGCAGGCAGATATGAAGTTCTCTGAGCAGTGCAGACGGGCTGCAAGAGTAGCTCATGGAGTATTGTCAATGATATACAGGAATTTTTCCAGCAGGGATAAGGAGGTGATTATTCCATTGTATAAGGCGATGGTCAGGCCACACCTAGAGTACTGTATACAGGTCTGGAGGCCTCATTTCAAGAAGGATGTAGAGCTGCTGGAACGAGTACAGAGAAGGGCAACAAGATTAGTGAATGGAACAAAGGGGTGCTCTTACGAAGAACGGCTTAAGTTTTGCAAATTACAGTGTCTGGAGACTAGGCACCAGCGAGGTGATCTGATAGAGGTGTATAAAGCCTTGAATGGTTTAAGCATGCTCAATGCTGATGGGATTCTTCCTCTAGCTCAGAATAATCACCTGAGAGGGCATAAATTCAAATTGAGGAAAGACAGATGTAGGATAGACGTGCGGAAATTTGCCTTTAGCCAGCGGGTGGTTGGTTGGTGGAACAGACTTCCATCCCTTGTGGTGGAGGTTGATAGCCTAAATAAGTTTAAGGCTCAGCTGGACAGGTATTTTGAACGAACGGAGGGGTGAAGTGGAAGTGGTTTTTTTTTTTTTTTTTTTTTTGGCTGATGCTGCATAAGCTTGCTTTCTTGCATCAAATGCCTCTGCTAATGCTAATGCTAATATTAAAATGCAATTTGGGAAACTTGTCTCAAGTCAGGAACTAGACACACTTACTAAAAAGATGTTCTTGTGTTTTTCTGTGATTCTGAAATCTGACTTCTCTACATTATGAAACAGTACGAAGGATGTAAATCCAAATAATAATTACACATACTTTACATGGAAGACTGGTAATTAAACTGAGAAATTAAAACTCATCTACCCTGTTACATTAACTTTGTCTGACTTGTGTTATCATTAGTGATACACATAATCAAGAGGTGATAATCGATTTATTCAACTGCAAATCATTCATCTCATTTAATTACACTCAAAGTTTGAACAATTTGTAGTAGTTAGTTAAATTAGTTAAGTGGGCATATGTACAAATTGGAGCAGAATGGTATTAAGGGTAAGTTGCTACAATGGATAAAAGGATGGTTCAGTGGGAGAAGACAGAGGGTAGTAATCAACGGATGCTGTTCTTCGTCGACTAATGTTATTAGTGGAGTCCCACAGGGTTCGGTGTTGGGTCCACTGTTGTTTTGTATATTTATCAATGATATTGATGAAGGTATATCAGGCTTAATGTCAAAGTTTGCAGATGATACAAAGGTTGGCAGGGTTGTTAATGACAGTAATGGCAGTGTGCTACTGCAACAGGATCTAGATAATTTGGGCAGATGGGTTAAGAAGTGGCAACAGAAGTTTAACCTTGACAAATGCAAAGTACTGCATATGGGTAGAAGTAACCCCAGAGAAACGTACCAACTGTGTAGTACTACACTTAAGGTGGTAGAAAATGAAAAAGACCTGGGAGTAATTGTGCAGTCAGATATGAAGTTTTCTGAGCAATGCAGACAGGCTGCCAGGGCAGTTCATGAGGTTTTGTCAATGATATATAGGAATTTTGCTAGCAGGGAGAAGGAGGTGATTGTCCCTCTGTATGAGGCAATGGTCAGGCCACGCCTTGAGTACTGCGTACAGGTGTGGAGGCCTCATTTTAGGAAGGATGTAGATTTACTTGAGCGTGTACAGAGTACAGGGCAACAAGATTGGTGAGGGGAATGAAGGGATCCTCTTACCAAGAGAAGCCTAAGTTCTGCCAATTGCATTGGCTGGAGACTAGCCACCTGCACAGTGATCTGATTGAGGTGTATAAGGCCTTTAATGGGTTGAGCACGCTGAATTCTGATGGGATCCTTCCACTTGTTCAGATTACGAACCTAAGGGGGAATAAATTCAAATTGAGAAAGGACAGATGTAGAATAGATGTGCAGAAAGTTGCCTTTAGCCAGCGGGTGGTTAATTGCTGGAACAAACTTCCATCTGTCGTTGTGGAAGTTGATAGGTTGAATAAATTTAAGGAGGAACCTGACAGGCATTTGGAGAGAATGGTGTCTTTTTTTTTTTTTTGCTGATGCTGCATAAGCTCATACACTTGCTTTCTTGCATCACATGACACTACTACTACTATATCAACAGCTGCCAACTGTTTGACTTTCAAAAAGCTGGAAATCAAGCAACTACATGCATGAGGGAAAAAAAAAAAAAAAAAAAACCCGGCTTTTCAAAGTTCACACTATACTAACACTAGAAACTAATATCACTGGCAAAATATGTTTGCAGATGATAGAAAGATTGGTAGGGTGATTAATGAGAGTAATCATGGTAAGCTACTGCAACAAGATCTACAAAAATTAGCCATATGGGCTGAGAAATGGCATAAAGTTGAACATTGACAAAAGAAGGGTACTATATATGGGTAGCAGTAACCCAGATTAGCACACAAACTGTGTGATACTACACAAGGTAGTGGAAAATGAAAAAGACGTTGGGGGGGGGGGGGTATTGGGCAGTCAGATATTAAGTCCTCTGATAGTGGAGACAGTACCAGAACAGTTCATGGGGGTTTTATCAATGATATCCAGAAACTTACTTTGCAAGCAGAGATAATGAGGTGTTTATCCCACTATACAAGGCAACGATTAGGCCACATCTTGAATACTGCATAGAGGTACATACATGCAGACCTCATTTTAGGAATGATGTAGATCTGTTGGAATAGGTGCAGGGCATTGAGATTAGTGAGAACAAAAGGATGATCTTAACAAAAAAGGCTTCAGTTCTGCAAATTGCCACATTGAGCTTGCTCAATCCAGTCAGAGCCTTAACACATTTGCTCCTGGTCATGAGTCAGCATGCTATCGTCAATAGCACGGCTTAGATGTTGTTGTTGTTTTGGTTTTTTAGGAGCATTAGCAACTAAGGCCATATTGCTCAGGGAATATGCGGTGGTCATTCCCTGACCTTTCCGTATCCTCCGTATTTGGTGGTGATGGGCTTGAACCCTGGTCTAATCAAGAAGCGTGTGCTACGCACTGTCGCTCCTTCCCACCTGGCTACGGAGGTGCCTCCCACACGGCATAGAAGGAGGAGACTGTCGCCAGAAGTGGACTGTGTTTCCATAACGAAAAAGCTTGAAAATTGGTAATAAGGGATTGTTATTGTTATTTAATAATAAGAAATGATTCCTGCTCGTGTTATCTGCAAACACATGTACTCCGAACAGTTTATCTGTTTTCCAATAATCTTGTATGCGGTTCAGTCGAATGGTTCCCATATGTAAAATCAATCCATATCAATATTCAAGTGTCATATAAGCAGTTTCCAAAAGATTTTGAGATTCACGCGCCAGCGCATGATAGGAACTGGAGGTCAAATTTGGCTGTAAATGCCGCATCATGCGCTGGCGCATGACACAAAAACCATAATAATATAGTATATAAATAATAAAACAAAAAAAAACATGGTAACATTAAGAAATACATCATACCAAACCAATACAGATTACAAATACTATGTGTAAGAATGGTTCTTATGTATAATGTTCGCACAACCAAAGCAATAGCCGGGTGATCCTTCACAAACAGTGCAGATATAGATTGTATATCTTACGTTTGCAGATATAGATTGTA
Organism: Mastigoproctus giganteus; assembly: GCF_048544385.1. NCBI lineage: Eukaryota > Metazoa > Arthropoda > Arachnida > Uropygi > Thelyphonidae > Mastigoproctus > Mastigoproctus giganteus. The sequence goes on from NC_143588.1 coordinate 51,469,453, forward strand.
TCCTTATGTTTCCCTTCGGAATAGCAATGTTTGCATTGCTTCCTCAATATCTTTCCACCTTTTCTTTTTTCCCGCAGTTTGAGCACATGTTCCAGTTCAGGCACATCATGCACAGTATGAGGGAGATCAGATGGCTGTTTCAATAAAGATCTGATCACTGATAAACGGAAGTCATAAAGTTGCATCTTGTTATGTGAATATTTAGTATAGATATGGTGTACATTCATCATTAGTTGCAAAATATGCATAAATATTTTTAAAGGCCACCTAATGGTTTTGCTTTCACAAGGATAACAGGCAAGCATTTGATCTTGCTTGTCAATGCCTGACATAAACCTATTATAATCAATTATAGGCAATGGTTTTGATTTCAGTTCGCCTCGTTTGTTCTGCATTTCCACCATATCATTTTGGTATTCTGTAGATATGTAACTGACATCTCTTCAGTCGTTCCACTTAGCAATCATTGCACCATGGGCACACCTTGATAAAGTTTCCCCTTTCTTCAGCTTTTTTTTCCTCGAACCTTTCGAAAATGTTTTCCTATTACTTCTGATTGTCCCAGTACAATGGGTTTGTCTGTCAGCGAGACACTTAGCGAGTTCATAACTATTGTAATAATTGTCCATAAATGTTGTGCCTGACATCTAGCATCCCATCAAGTAAGTTCATAACGACTTTTTGTGCATGTCCATTTCCACCAGAATCATCCAACACACCAGTATATACTTGAAATTTGATAACCATGCCAGTAGGCGTTGTGATCAAATAACTTGATGCTGTACTTATGGCATTTGTTTTGAATGTACTGTCGAAAAACAAGCCTTTCATGCCACAATATCATAGACTCATCTAAGCTAATCTCGCATCCTGGATAATATATTTCCAACATTCATGCATTGAACAGATTCACCATTTTTCGAATTTTATATAGTCGATCGTGTGGACATACCTCTTTCTTTTCTGGATTTTTTGCAAAATGCAAGGCCTGCAGTAATAATAAGAAATGATTCCTGCTTGTGTTATCTGCAAACACGTGAACTCCGAACAGTTTATCTGTTTTCCAATAATCTTGTATGCGGTTCAGTTGAATGGTTCCCATATGTAAAATCAATCCAAAAAATACCAGCATTTCATCTCTAGTGGTGTCCTTCCATGCATTTATTTGAGAATGTTCTTTATTTTCTCGGGGAAGAAGTATTATACGAGCATAAACATTTGTTTGTGTAATTATTTCATTCAAGATATTGTCAGTCAATAAATGACGAAAGTAATGTATAGGATTATCACCTGACACGGGTTGCAGCAAAGACTCGGATTTTGTAAAACGAAACTGTTTCATCGATGTTACGTCATTTTCCCACATGACGTTTTCCAACTCACCGGAATCCTGCTATGGAAGTGTAGCCTCTTCCACAATATCTTCATCTACACTTTCCGAATCCGAAGTGTCCTTTGGAGGGATAAAATCTTCCTCATCATCGTAACTGACGTCACTGTGATATACATCAGATAACTCTTCCAAAATTTTTGCAATTTCTTCATCTATAAGGGATTTTTTATATTGCACTTTTCTTCTTTTTGGGCATGATGGGCCTGCTAAACTATCATCTGCACAACTCATATTACAAGGCTTTTCCACGCATCATGTAACAAAATGTTCAACACCACATACAACTACATATAGTTTACACCCTTTACTTGATGCCGAAACAACTATACACAGCAGAAACACAATGCCAACTGAAGTTGAGAACTTCATACTAACGTCTAACGAATCCCGCACCCGCGTGTGATTGGCTACTGGGTAATGATGCCACATCCCGCACCTGCACGTGATCGACTCTTCAATACTGCTGCAACCGTGTTAAACACCACCACCATAAGATCAGCTCACAGCTGCCTAGTCTGAGCAAGCTCAATGCTGATGCATTCTTCCTCTTGCTCAGACTACACACAAGGGGCATAAGTTCAAAGTGAGGAAGGATAGTTGATTGGTGGAACATACTTCCATCTGTTGTTGTGGAAGTGAGTAGTTGGAATAAATTCAAGGAAGAACTATGAAAATTACCGAAGATGATCAGGTGATGTGAGTAGGTTTTTTCTTTTTTAATGATGCTTTATAAGCTTACTTTCTTGCATCATTTGCCACTACTGGCAAATATAATACTAAAATATTAAAATAACAACCACATTAAATATTAAAATTAGGTAAGGTAACATATGCTTTCAAATGTTACCTTACTTAAGATTTTTCTGTGTATGGATTTCTGTTTGGATATTCATTAGACACCAACCGATTTTGATTCCTACAAGAAAGATAATGTTGCACCCCCCCATCCTTCAGAAATGCTGGGTCAAAGTGTTGTTCAAAAAAATGTCCCTGATGTGTATGGACTTGGTTCTCAAGAGTATTTCCAAAGCTTCACCAGAAATAGAAGATGGGAACTCAGTTTTTGTTTTTCCCACTTGGCTGAATATTCTCTCACACTCAACACTGCTATGAAGAATTGTTAAAACGACAAGCATGACTTGGGATAATTTATTATATTTCAAACTTTCTTGTGCTCTTATCATTTCCCAAAATAAGTACCACTGTTCATCAATTCTTTCTCCTTTCATAATAGCATCTTGGATTCTCAAACTGCAAATGACAGAACAGATTCAAAACATCTATTTCCCTATCTTTAACAAGCAAGAAGTGAAAACTAGTTCACAAAACAATTTAATTTGAAAATGCACAGCCAATTGATAAAATTTGTGCTATTTCAGCATTTTAAAAACACCTTTTTACCGAAACTTGTACACCATGTAGTCACAGGCAGAAATAAAGTACTACTTCAATGAAAAAAAAGAACAAACTTTTCTCTTGTTTTAGACTCTCCATGACCTCTGTAGTATTAGTAGAGGCATACGATGCAAGAAAGCAAGCATATGCAGCATCAGCAAAAAAAAAAAAAAAAAACATTCCTACTTCACCCCTCCATTTGTTCCAAATGCCTGTCCAGCCCAACCTTAAATTTATTTAGGCTATTAGCTTCCACAACAAAAGATGGAAGCCTGTTCCACCAATCAACTACCCACTGGCTAAAAGAAAATTTCCCAACATCTATTCTACAACTAACGTATTTCTTCAAATTCTAAGATGCACTTTTTCCCCCCTAAAAATGGGGTGCACCTTAGAATTGATGGTGTCTTACAATTGCAGTTTTTTTTTTTTTTTTTACAAATTTTCCCGTGCTTTGCACAGTAGCACACGTTTTGACAGTTATCGCATTCTCCAATTCCAATGGAGAATAAAGTGGCATGGGTGATTTCACGTGCTTTCGAAATGTGAAGCCACTGTTATTTCATTATAGTGGAGCTCACTCAGAGAAAACTGGGAAGTTTTGTTTGTATCTTCGTAAGTGGAGTTACTGCATTTCGTTAATTTTGATTCCTTATTGCACATTAAAATGTCAAAAAGATTGCACTACGAAGCCGCAATGAAATGAAAAGTTATTGTATATGGAAAAGAACATGGAAATAGAGCTGCGGGTCGACATTTTGACATTAAAGAAGTAAATGTTCATCGTTGGAGAAATGATCACAATTCCATATTTTCGTGCAAAGCAACAACTGAGTTGTTGGTTGTTGCTTTGCACAAAACAGGGCCTAAGAAAGGAAGATTTCCACAAGTCGATGAAGCTGTCATACATTTTGTAATGGAGACATGCGCAAAAGGATTACCCGTCACTTGACAATCCATGCAATTGAAAGCCGGAGAAATTGCCAAGTCCATTGGATTAGAGAAAATAATTTTTAAAGACAGTCGCAGCTGGTGTGACAGATACATGCATCGTAGTGGATTGCCATTAAGGTGCCGAACATCTATCTGTCAAAAAACTCCTGCAGACTTTCAACAGAAGCTGATTAACTTTCAGCGACAGGTGATGAAATTAAGGGAAAAAAAAACAGAGTTTAGTCAAATTGGAAATGCTGATGAATCCATGGTCTACTTCGATATGCCTCGAAATTACACCGCCAATGCTAAAGGTGCTAAAGAAATCAAGATTATAAGCATGGGCTACGAAAAGCAGCGTATCACTGTGATGATATGCATCACCGCTGATGGTCGAAAGTTGCAACCATATTTAATTTTTAATTGAAAAACCATACCGAAGAAGGAAATTTTCCCTAAAGATGTTAGTGTGTGTGCACAAAAAAATGGATGGATGTTGGCAGAGCTTATGGAAGACTGGCTAAATGTGGTGTGGAATAGACGTCTTGGAAGTCTTCGTAACCCACCTAGCATGCTAGTACTTGATGCATTTCGTGGACATTTGTCCGAACAGGTTCAAAAATAAAATCGTGCAAAAATGTGGTGACTTGGTTGTGATTCCTGGTGGCATGACCAGCCAACTGCAGCCACTCGACGTTTCAGTCAACAAACCATTTAAAGATTACTTGAGAAAGGAATACGAATTCTGGCTGTTGACCGACAACCTTCCGCTGACACCTTCCAAAAGAATTAAGAAAGCGCCGGCATCAAAATTGGCAGAATGGGTATCAGCAGCTTGGAAGCTAATGATACCCATTTGTTTGTGTAGTGTGAAATTGTTAATTTCACACTACACAAACACTATGAAATTACTGCACATAAGATAGTACAACACTACAATCATGTTTCTATTCGCATCATAAACTACCACCACACACCATACCCAACAAACAATTTGGTTTTCTTTTTTCTTTTTATGAAAACCCCAAACACGAGAGGTATTAGAACCTATAGTACTTAGTACCGTGCTTCAGTTGGAGGTTGAGAAGACAAAAGAAGATATTTGCTGACATTAGACTTTAACTTTTGTAGACTGTCATTTTCAGGAAATATGTATGAAGGGAGGTTGTCCCAGAAAATGGCAGTTGAATGAATAAACGAGGAAGATGAAAAGTTGGTTCTGTCAGTTTGAAGTTGGACAGTAAATGGACGTTGGCTTGATGGCATGTGTTCGGACTGTTTTGAAAGAGAGAGTCGGAATTATAGAAGCCAATTCAGAAGAACAGTGCCCATGGAAGTATCTGTAGAAAAGGCATGCAGTAAGTCTATGAGACAGTGAGTGGAGAGAGACTGTTAGTGATGAGTCATTAATTAACCTACTGCCTTCTTCTGAATGGAATCTAGAAGCCTGAGAGAGGTTTTGGGAGCACCTCCCCAGATGTGGGAACAATATTCCATGGTAGGGTGGATTTGCGCAATTTGTACAGAGTGAACAGCTGTTTGGAAGAAACGTAACGCCGTGAGTGAATGAGAAAACCAAGTTTTTTAGATGCACAGGAAGCAATATTTGTAATGTGATTAGAAGTCAGGGTAATCCCAAAAGAGATATATCATTTTGCCTAGAAATCCGAGTGTCACTAAAGATAAGCATAGGAGCAGAAGAATCCTTTTTGCGAGATATAAGACAACACTGAGTTTTAGAAGGGTTGAAATCAACTAAGTTGTCTTTGCCCCAATGGAGAATTACCCAAAGATTGGCATTTAAGGAATTGGTAGCAGATTTTCGAGAAGTTGAAGCTGATTGAGCAGGACAGGGTTTCTCAAAATGGAAAGTGGAATGCAACGTGCCATCATCGGCAAAACTATGGATAGGATTTCCAATCCTATAATGGTCAGAAAAATGGATTTCCAATCCATTTTTCTGACCATTCTTGAAGTCTATCTAGGTCTCTCTGAAGAAGCTCAGCTTGACAGTGATCATTAACTACTCTACCAATTTTAACATCATCTGCAAATTTAGACATCACGCCCTCTATTCCTTCATCAATGTCGTTTAGGAAAAAAAAAAAAAAAACATCCTTGGGAAACCCCACTTCTTACATCAACCCAATCTGAGGAATAGCCATTTATCACAACCCTCAGCCTCCTGCCCTGAAGCCATCCTTCTATCCATCTAAGGATTTTCCCAGTGATTCCAACCTGTTCCAGCTTATAAAGCAACTGCTCATGTGGGACTGAGTCAAAAGCTTTGCTGAAATCTAAATAAACAATGTCGAAATTATTCCCTAAATCCAGCTCGTGAGTGACCCTTTCGAAATAGCGAACCAGATTTGTTGAACATGATTTTCCCTTTACAAAACCATGCTGAGTATCCTTGAGAATTTCAATTCGATCCAAATGATCCTGAATTTCACCTTTGATCATTGCCTCCATGATTTTCCCTACTACTGAAGTCAGACTGACAGGTCGATAATTTCCAACTTCACTTTTAGAGCCACCCTTATGCATGGGAGACACATTTGCACTTTTCCAATCCAAGGGAATCTCCCCACAGTCTAGTGATGCTCGCATAATTAGCCTCAATGGTTCAATGCACTCGCTTGCCGTCTCTCTTAAGATTATAGGGTATATTCCATCAACTCCAGGAGCCTTACTGGTCTGTAGGCTGGAAAGTTTTTTCATTAAATAATCTTGCGAAATTTCAATATCATTAATTACATATTTTTTAACTTCGCTCCCACAATTTCCCATCGCCACAAAAGGCTTTTCATTTGTAAATATCGATGCAAAATAACTGTTGAGTTCATCTGCAACGGCAGCTGGTGTATTTATTACTATCCCCTTTCCCTTACGTAAAGGTCCGATCTGGTTTGTCCTGCTCTTCTTGGCATTTATATATGTGAAGAATTCTTTATCCCCCCCTCTTTGCTCTGTTTGCTAGTGATTTCTCATAAACTGCCTTTGCCTGTCGAACCTTTTCTGTGGCTCTATTACAGATCACCTTGTAGCTGTTATAGGCTTCAGTACTTTTTATTACTCTGTAACCTTTCCATGCCACCTTTTTCTGCTCAAGTAATGGGGCAACTTCACTATTCATCCAACTTGGAACCCTTCTCGTGGAGTATTTTTTTAATGGTATATACGCATTCAAGGCATCTGTGATTAATGTTTTAAAAGCGCACCACAGTTCAATTGTATTCATTCTCAGCGCAATATCTACCCAGTTAATAGAGGCAATGTAGTACCTTAAGGCATCGTAATTTCCTTTTCTGAAATTAAAACCCATTCCTTTGCCTTTTACTTCTGCTACTTCTCTCGTCATCATCCACCGTAGAATCCGTGATCACTTCCTGCTACTGGTTCCTCTACTGTCAGCCCTGTTATGTCATCTGATTAATGTGTGATGATGAGGTCTAGGATATTCTTTTGTCTAGTACTTTCCCTGACATGTTGATACAAATAACAGTCATCTAGCTGATTTAAAAATTTTGTTCCCCATGTCGAGTTTCCTTCCCATTTACTCCAATCAATTAGAGGCAAATTGAAATCACCCTTAATAAGGCATTGACACTTACTTGCCCATTCCATTTGCATGTAGAGGCTTTTGTCATAATCTTCACAATCACATGGTCTGTAGATTACTCCTACTCGCATTATACCTTTGTTTCCAACTAACTCAAACCATACAGACTCTATACTAGTATGTGAAATTTCTGAATCCGGTTTTTTTTTTTTTTTTTATTTGGTAGTTGTTGGCGCATCGGCTTCTGTGGCCATATTGCACCTCCCAAGGTTTTTGCAGTACTTTGATCCAAGCCCGAGGCGGGAATCGAACCCGCGACCTTTGGGTTGCCGGGCAGGTATTTTACCCACTCGGCTAGCCCGATCGGCTTCTCTGAATCCGGAAAAGCTATTGTCGCACTCAGGCTGCTTCTGATAAGAAGCATTACCCCACCACTCCTTCAATCTACTCTGTCCTTCCTAAATACATTATACGAGCCGTACTGAAACTCATCATCCCCAATTTCCGGGTGGCACCACGTCTCTTTAAGCCCTATTATGTCCGCGTTACTCTATTATGTAACTCTATTACTCTATTACCCTATTATGTCCAGCAGTTCAAATTCGCTAATTTTATTGACGACACTTCTAACGTTACTGTATAAACAATTAAGATTTACTGTTCTTGTATATTTACAACCCTAACACAACCCTTGAAGTTTTTTAGGCTCTCTTCCCTGATATTAGCTACCCGCTCACGTGAAACGTCTTTGCCCCCAGAACATCTAGATAATACGTCCAGTTGGGGTAACAGATAAGAACTCTTAAGGTATGTGCAAGAGTTACATTGACTAATATTATCAGATAAACGCGTGTCAGTATTACCCACATCCCCCCCTAACTAGCAGTTTCCCTGAACCTTTAAGGTATCCTCAATAATACTGGCAAAAACGTTTGCACCACCTTTGTTTAAGTGTATCCCGTCTCTACAAAACAAATTCCTTCTACCTACAAGTCCTCCATTATTTTCAGAAGCTTGAACATTACTCAAGAAAGTAAAGTTAGATAGCACAAAATTTTCAGAATATTTTGTTGTCCTCTGGGAAGCTTGTAAGATCAATTATATTTCTATAACCCTACTGGAACTTGCCCAAAAAAGAATCTTATACTTTTATTCATTTATATATTTTGGGAATTATTCTAGAATGAAAAGTCACTAAATTTTCTCTACATTTTTGCCCAGTCTCTGTCCAATTTTCATATAACGAATGAAACTGAAGGTTGATTACTCACAGAGAAGGAGAATTTCTCTGGATTTATTGAATGACTTATCTACAGCATTAGAGAGGCAAGAATAGAAAAAGCAATACTCTTGATCTGACCACCAGCAGTGTTCATATATATTTATTTATTATTATTAATGTCAAGATTTTCCAGATATTGAAAGGTTTTCCAGTCAGCCTGATCAATCTTCCACTGTGGTAAATTAAATGGAAGAGACAGCCAACCACAAGTTAGGGTGGTTATCACAGGGAAGTGATCACTTCCATATAGGTTTTCCTCCAATTCCCAAGTATGTGAAGAAAAGGAGCATATAGAAAGATCAATGGCAAAAAAACATACCGGTAGGCATGTGGAAGGTGTTTGTACCCAAATTTAGAAGGCACAGGTCACTGTCAGCAAGCATATGCTCTATGATTGGTCCCCTTCTACTGATGTTAGCACTACCCCACAGTGCTATGTTCATTAAAATCACAAAGAAGTAAGAAGGGGAAAGACATTTGCAAAATGAGATCATCAAGGTCTTTCTGCAGGATGTCAGTCCCAGGTGGTAAATAAACAGAACGGACAGTTAATAAGAATCCTACTGTACAGCAAATTGCTACAGCCTCTATGCTGAAGTCATAAGCCATTCTTTTATCATACATATCAATATCAATTTTCTGTGGGAAACTGCCAATGGTGATACCAAGGTCTAAAATTTTTGTATGTATTTTTCTTACATTTTCCATGTTTAACTTTAATTCATTTGATAGACATTATTACCAATTTTACTAGTCACTATTGAAAATGACCAACTCATTGATATATCTGCATGTAGTAAATGAAATGGGATTGCCTTTTTTAGCCCCCACTGGAATCCCAACCTGTTTTTAGAAATTAAGACCATCAAATATATAGTTATTACAAATGCATACATTATTCAATGTAAGTAATCCAAGTGAATTTATGAATATTTATTTGTTGCTGTATTTGCTGTACAAGTTGTTTAATGCTGTTTTAAGCAGTTCTAAATTGGTCTTAATCATACAATCAGCATGGGTTTCTTAAATGCTGTTGAGGGCCAGCTTATGGCACGATAGAGTGGTTCCCCCAAAACAGGGCACCAAAATGTCCCGAAAATTCACTGATTTGCTGTAAATTTCAAATTTCACCAAAAAATCTTGCACAGGGTGCTGATAAACCTGGGGCTGCTTCTGCTGATTAGCTTCTATGAAGTCATCATAGAAGAACTGAATGCAAAGAATAATTCTAAAATCATATTCACTCAGACCATTATATAACAAAAAAAAAAAAATTCGCGGAGATGAGGGGAAACCCCTGGTGCCGCTTGACCCTAAACACACTTTACACTTTATATAACAAAAATCAATTGTTCATTTAAAGTAAAATATGGGAAATAAATCAGAAATAAGCAGGAATGAATAAATTATCTAACATTTTAAAAAATTATTGATACATACATATTAAGAAATGACTACTCACATGATGTGCACAATATATTAGTACACTTTTAAGAATTGCTTTGTAAAATATTTGGTTATTTTTTGTTGCACACCAGAGTTTCTTGTACATTGTTCATAAAAATGCTGATTTGTTTTAAACACTCAAATATACTTTTTGGCATATTTTCTTTACACTGAAGGCCTTAATGCAAACTCTTAACTGCCTTAAGGTTGACTACTGATGTTTTATGGCAATTCAAGTTATGAAAATAGTTAGGGCCTTGATTGAAAGTTTCAAATGCTTCCAACATTTCACATTTGTAAGGTTTAATATTCCCTCACCACCTTCGTTTCCCTCTTTTTCATCCAACTCATTGTCGATATTGTCACTAGTTCTTTGAAAACTCTCGAAAAAGTTGGAGTCACTTGGATATTCAGCAATTATGACATCATTATCAACTCCTGAAAATTCATCACAGTTTCTCAACTGATGAAACTTCTCCCTTGGAGTTGTTCTCAAGATTGCTCAATATTTTGTAGTAGTTAATCCCTCTCATTGCTGTTAATTGCCATTTCAGCAAAACCTACTTTGGCAAAACAATTTTTAATTGCTGTTTCCGTCACATCTTCACTGCACACTTTTGCCAACTCTGATATGCACATGCGCAAATCTATAACAGAATCTATAGGCTGGTGGTTTCTATACTCAGTATAATTTTTTTCGGTATGCGACTGCGGCAGTGAATTTTCAAATTCTTGATAATGCTTTGGCCCATTGGGGGCAGTTTAAACGAGATATTGGGGGGAAGAAAACATGCTTCACTCGGTAATTTGGAGTTTAAAAATTACAGAGTGAAGGGGAGCAGGACAGTGTTCGACTATCAACATGATTTTTCAGTTTTCCTCTGCCATCTTTCCATTGAAATTTAAAATCCACTGTTCAAAAATTTCACTTGTCATCCAAGATATTTTGTTGTAGTTGAAGTCCAACTCTAACAACTTTACTCCATTGAAACATTGGCAATGTTTACTTTTGCCTATTACCAAAATCTTTAGTTTTTCATTACCAGCCATATTTGCACCAACCAAGACTGCAATTCTCTCCTTACTATTTTACCACCTAAACATTCATCACCTTGTTCTGTTTCATTGACGTTGAATGTCTTTGGGCTTGCAGTCCTCCATAATTTTTTCAAAACTTTCTTTCCAATGGGTACAGGCTTCTTCAATCATGAATACACTTTCACTAGAAATAACTTTTTTGAATAAGCCATGGCACTTTTTAAATTTTTCCAACCAACCAGAACTGGCTTGGAATGTTTTATGTCCCATAAAAGTTGCATATGCCATAGCCTTTTCTTTCATTAATGGTCTTGATATCTGTACGTTTTGGTCTCAAATCAATTTCATCCACTTAAAAACAAACCTGAACGGGTTCTATTTCCTCAAACAGTTTAAGAGTGGAAACAGTTTTTCAGAATGGCTGACACACACACTACTGGCAGGGATACCAAATTTTAAAGTAATTTCTTTTTTTAAAGCTCCAATCTACACTATTAAGCACCACTTTTTCCAATACACTCAAGGTTATTGTTATTGTTATTTTGGTTTTTAGGAGCATTAGCAACTAAGGCCATATTGCTCCGGGATATGCGGTGGTCATTCCTGACCTTTCCGCATCCTCCGTATGTGGTGGTGACGGGCTTGAACCCCGGTCTATTCAAGAAGCGTGTGCTACGCACTGCTGCTCCTTCCCACCTGGCTATGGAGGCGCCAATACACTCAAGGATTTCCTCTTAGATATTGTCAGGTAACTTGCACAGCAGCTAAAACAAAGCTGATTTAGGGACTACTTGTACCTACTATGTAAACAGAGACAGGTGAAATTTAGTGAAAGTGTGGATAACTGATTTCTGCAAAACAACAGATGAATTTCCAGAATAAAGGAAAATCACACACTCCTAATTCTCTATTATTATTATTATTATTATTGCTCTTATATTATTTCTCCCTGATTGGGGTTTCCACCTCGTGACATGTATTGCTACCAAGTACACAGGGTGGTTGTTGTTATGTCTGGTGTTACTGTTGGTCGAGGAATTCTCTGACTATCCTACAGGTGTTCAGGATTGTAACTTTCTGGAGTTCCTCGTAGGTCTTCACTGGGAGACCTATTGCTGCTAGGCAATAGTTATGTAGGGTCTTTGGAACCAAACCGGCAGTTGACACAATGATCGGGATGGTTGTTACTTGTTACATATGCCACATCTCTTTGATCTCCTATCTTAGGTTTGTGTACTTCCTGATTTTCTCCCCATAGGTTTTCTGCAGGTTGCTAGTGTTGGGTACCACTATGTCAATCAGATAGGTAGCCTTTTCTATCTTGTCCAAAAGGGTTATGTCCGGTCTGTTGTGTGGGACTGTCCTATCCATTATTATGGCGTGGTTCCAGTACAGCTTGTGGGCTGGGGTCTCTAGTGCTGCCTGGGGTTCGTACTTGTAGTATGGGACACTTTCGTCGATCAACTGGTATATCCTTGCTAGCTTCTGATGCATTTTCCTGGCTACGTGGTCATTTCTATGAGTGTACTTAGTCTGAGTGATCACCTTGCACCCACCGGTGATGTGTTCATCGTTTCTGAGGCGTGGCATTGTTGCCACGTGTCATCGGACCTCCAGGCTCCTTGGCGACGTATTTTCTATAGTTTCTGGTGTTATCTGGTCTTGGATGGCGAGCATGACTCCTTCAGTGTCGGGGAAGAGAGTCAATCGTGAGCCATGCATTGGAAGAAATTTTATCAATGTGATCTTGATGGAGATCATTGTAGTGTCCTGCCTTAGAGTGCCTTCTCTGCCCATCTTTCTAGCTTCATTTGTGCCTCCTGGTTGGGGGAGGGGAGGGCTCCTTGCTAAGGTTGAGTGGGGTATACCACTTGTCTATCTTCCTTATGGCATGCTGGTGTGCTGCTGCTGTGTGTTTCAAGTAATCCTTCAGGTTAACTATCACTGCCTTGTGTTGCTCATCGAGATCTATCAGGACCCTTCCTCCTTCTTTCCAGGCAACTGTCAGTCTCTCCACGGCAGATTTCGAGTGGTGTTGGCGGCCCTTGGTCATCATTGTTCTCATATTTCTCATGATATCCTCCAGCTCGGTGTTAGTCCAATCCACGACCCCGAAGGAGCATGTTAGCACTGGGACTGCATAGGTGTTTATGGCTTTAACTGTGTTCCCTCCATTCAGCTCTGCTTTCAGCAGGCTTCTGAGTCTCTGATGGTATTTTTCAGTCAGACAGGCCTTAATTACCTTGTGCTATAACTGGTGAGCCTGCATCATCCCCAAGTTTTTGTAGGCTTGTCCCTTTAACATGGCTTCGATCTCTTTACCATCTGCAGCTGGTAGTTTCAGTTGACTAATTTTCCCTGGTGCTATCCGTGGTTCTTGCATTTGTCTAGACCAAATTCCATCCTAATATCACTGCTGAATTCTTTGGTGATCTGGAGTAGTTGCTGGAGGTGCTTCTCAGTTCCCGCATAGAGCTTGATGTCATCCATGTACATCAGGTGGGCGAGGGTGTACAGTAGGTTAAGTGCTAGACAGTACCACAATGGGCTCAGAGCATCTCCTTGAAAGATTCCTCTCCTGATGGGGATTGGCCTGGTTGTGATGTTTTCAACCTTAATGGAGGTACTTCATTTCGTCATTGTTTCCCCTAGGAAGTTTGTCACTATCGGATTGACTTTGTAGATGTTCAGCACCTCTAGTTGCCAGCTATGAGGCAGGGAGTCGAAGGCTTTGCAGTAATTGATTTAGGCTGTGTACATGTTGTGGTGCTTCTCGTAGGCTTGCTCCATAACCGCAGCATCTATGGTTAATTGCTCCTTGCATCCTTTGCTCAGCCACCTGCATCTTTTCTGCTGTTCGGCTAATATGTTCTAACTCTCTGAGTGGTTTGATATCTTCCTGATTATGCAGCTGGTAGAGGATCTTATACATTGTTGGGAGGCAGGTGATTGCCTATATTTCGCCAGGTTTCTTGAATATTCGTCTTTAGGCTTCAGATATGCGATTCCTTGAGTGAGAAGCTTCGGGATTGTCCCATATCATTCGGGCGAACTGCTCTGCCAGTTCCTTGTGTGTACAAGTGAGCTTCTTGTACCAGTAGTTGTGGACATTATCTATTCCTGGATATCGCCAGTTGTGGGAGTTCTTGATCGTCTGTTTTACGTCTTCCCAAATCTCCCACCCTCTCATTTCTTGTACGTCCTTGGTTTTCTTACGGCTGTTATATAAGACATAAGGCTGTTATGTCTTACTTCCCTGCTCCATATGTTTCCCCAGAACTCCTTAATCGTCTTCTGCTCGGGTGGTCCCTTTCCTTCTTTCCCATCTTCTCTGAGACTCCTGTAGAGGCGCCTCCATATCCAGGTGGGCAGGAGCAGCAGTGTGTAACACATGCTTCTTGATTAGACCGGGGTTTGAATCCGTGACCACCAAATACGGAAAGGTCTGGGAATGACCGCCGGGAATGATTTTTGCTCATTAGAATTGCTGTTTAATGGAATCAAATTCAATTTGCAAACGTGATCACAATAACTGATGCTTACTGTAATTATTTTAAGGTGTTAGCATAAAAAAATAATAAATGCTAGCTCATTCGAATTTTCAACATTTCGAATTTTTGATGTTCAGATTTTCAACGCTCTACTGCAAGTAATTTGAATAAATTTAAAGAGGACAAATTTTTGGCAGGAATGAACAAATGAAGTTATAAGCTTTGATTCCTTGTATATGTTGCCAATAATATAATACTAAGAATACTAATCCAGAAGCACAATCCCTAACTATCAAGCAAATTTATGGAAATAGGTAGACATGATGGTTAGAGGTTGTTTGAAGTTGAAACAATAACGATACATAAACCACAAAGTGAAGATGATTGTAACAAAATATATGCATTTCTTAAAGGAGGGGAAAGGGGAATCCACAGCAAAGCACAAGATCAACTAGTTCAGTCTTATTTGTCTTATGTATATCAATGACATGGTTCTATTAGATGGCAGTATGAAAATAGCTTTGAAAATCAGAGGAGGATGTTAGAGCTGTCAGTCATCAATGTCTGATTCCAGTTTACAAATGCTGAAGTTCTCTGGAATTTGGATCCAGAAATTGATGAAATCAAGTGATACATAAATTTCAAGAATTTTAGGGTAAAAAAAAAAAAAAAAAAATTAAAATAAATAAATAATAAAAAAAAATTTATTATTGACAACATTTTTACTTTAAATGATGGGCAATTAGTCAAAATGGGGAAAAAACTAATTTAAGCTGTGCTTAAAATAGATTTATTTTGCTATTTCTGGCTCGATCAAATCAATAAAATGTCTTTAAAAAAAACCAGCAAATAAGATTAATTTATTCTTAGAATAAGGATTATAATGGACTGTGCATCATTTACTAAAGGATAATTTTCTTGTATTTAACTAAAAATTAAATAATATACATTTTGAGCAGCATATTATTTTAAAAATGCTTGCAGCGAAAGCGAAACCAACCTGATAATAACTCTACTGCAAAGCAGTTCATTAGTAAGAAAGGCTAGAATTGCAGCTTTCTGTGTAGGATTGAGAGCCAAAAAAGGTTTTGATGATAACCACTGGCACATCTGAAAAACACAAGTAACATAATGATAAAAAAATAAGCGTAAACACATGAATAATAAATAGGAAAAAAATTATTAGTTACACTCCGATTTTTTAAAAGTCAATTTAAAATGAAAACAGTATTGTGGAGCATATTATAGGCAATTGTGAAAAGCAATTATACCATTTTACTGTAATCTATTGGTGGTGTTCATCAAGAATTGAAAAGGATCATCATGAACAAATCCAGGCTTATGCAAGAATTAAGAGGTTTGGTCCCTCCTCCTATATTTTCTACAGTGGTTCATGTTCTGTGTTCCCAAGCCATGCATGTGACTCAAGCGAATTGTGTACGTAAGCAGAATAAATTTAATGCTTTATTATGAGAAGCATATACTGCTAGGAACACACACATGAGAGATAACTCTCAGTTTGTTTTCAACTTGAGTAGCAAACAATTATCTAAGGAACAACATGATCTCTTGACCCTCAGCATGAAGTTTGCAGTCCTTTCCTGTAAACCACCCATTACACACTTGGCTATGGGTATGGAAGCATCTCTCGACAAGCTACCTGATGAGACTGCTAACATAATTTGTTTTAAAACAGCTTCGATTTTGCAGCACATCTGGCCTATAATTAATAACCCCAGACGATATCAACGGGAAGCTCTTTCTTCTTTGGCAAAGATGGTGCTATTGTAGTTTTGCCTGCAGATGACACACTGTTGTTCTAGACAGGTTGGAGTATATTTGTAAAGCCCTCACTCTATTACAGGATCGGGAGGTTTATGAAACTGTGCAAGAGTCCCATGTGAAAGTGTTGGAGAAGTTGGAATCTAAAGTTAATAAACATGTGTGTTCTTGGTTTTTAGCTAATAAGATTACCAAGAATGTCTGCTGGAAGCTTCATGCAACAGGATGTCAACTCCCACAGTTTTATGGACTTCCAAAGATCCATAAATCTGATATTCCTTTATAGCCCATTGTTTCTTGTTATCATACACCTATGTATGAACTTTCTAAACACGTTGCCAAGTTATCAGCACCCCTTGTTGGGAAAACTGTTTACACTGATTCCAGCAGTATGCATTTCCTGCATATTATTAAAGATTTTATTATTTCTGAGAATGAGGTTATGGTCTCCTTTGATGTGGTTTCTTTGTTCACTTCTGTTCCTGTACAACAGGCTATTGCCTGCGCAAGACGTCTTTTAAGCAGGGTACCGCACTGGGAGATAGAACCTTGCTCTCCACAGATGATATTTGTACTGCTCTCAATCCGTGTTTAATGGGGGGGGAGAAGATCATGTTCAATGACTCTCTCTTTCACCAAATACAGGGCACAGCTATGGATGCCCCTGTATTTGGTGTCCTTCCTTTCGTGGCCAATATTACCTTGGAAGAACTTGAGAGTCAGATTTTCTTGAACTTACCTATTCCTATCACTCTCTGGTGTCATTATGTTGACGATATTTTCGCAATTGTACCCAGGGGATCAAAATCTGGGCTGCTGCAATATCTCAATTCCCTGTCATCCACCATTCAGTTTACGATTGAACTAGAGGTTGATAATATCCTTCCTTTTTTGGATGTGTTAGTCCAATGCATGGATTCGCATTTAGTAACTTCCGTTTTTAGGAAACCAATGTGCGCAGGCCAATTTACCAATTATGGCTCTGTCCATGCCCCTGGTTATTTATGTAGCACTCCTCATACTTTATTCTTCCGCGCTTGACCGGCAATTGGGGATTTCTAAAATTAGGGCGGAGTTTTCAAATTGCGGCTATCCACCTCATGTTCTAGATAGATGTGCGCTTCAGGCTCACGAATTTGTTGTGAAATCTAACCTGCCTCACGTCAATCAATTTATCCCTACTGCCTACATCCCCTACTATCCGGGCGTATCGGAACATCTTGTTAGGATTTTGTGTCTCCATCATATACGATGTGTGCACCTTCTGGGGAGGAAATTACAATCTATTATTTCCAAGGTGAAACACCTGTTCCCCCTTTCCTACGGAGTGGTTCCGTATACCATATTACGTGTCCGGATTATGGGGGGTGTTATGTAGGTGAGTCCTGTAGAAGGTTGCTCTGCGAACTGCTAATTTTGAACGCTCCACAGTCGCCGAACATTATTGGGTTGAGCAGCACAATCTTGATCCCCAACAGGATATTGAAATCGTCGACTATTTACATGATTACTGCCAGCGCTCATGGCTTGAAGCACTACACATAGCCACAAATAATAGTACTATGAATTGGATGAGGGGCGTACACTCACACCCTATTATAGAATGTATGGTATTGCACTGCGACGAGCGCTGGTGATCATCACGTGTATGTAATTCTGCTTTACTGACACCAAACGCATGATCATGCTCAGCTGACCTGTACTAGTGTACCCATCAACATATACTGAAGTACACCATTCACAGACTAGCTGATGATGAGGTACTTCACTTCGAAAGCTACTATGTATTTTACCACTTTTATTATATTATTTTTTAACTCTTTTATCTTACTGTATTTTAACACTTTTATCTTATTTTATTTCTGTTTTATCTTACTGTACTTTAAAGCTTTTATCTTATTTTATTTCTGTTTTATCTTATGTATATATCATTTTTATTTTACTATGTATTTTAACGCATTTGTTATCTTATTGTATTTTAATGGGTTTATCTTATGTATATATAATTTTTAATTTAATAAATTTATTTTAACCAGTTAGTCGGTCGTCGCAAGAAACTTTGATGATGGAATAATAATTCTTTCAAAAGCAATTAGGGTAAGATTGTAAATGCTTATTGACCTACTGGAAGAGGAAAACAAGCAAACTGAAACTTGTGTCGGCACTTGTCCATTACCATGCCATTCTCAAAATCCAAACAGATGCAAAGTATCCAAAATATCCAACAGGTTTTCTTGCCCAATTTCTATACACAACCTCCAGAAGTTATTGCAGTAAAAGTTTCACTATATTTAGGAAGGTAAACAATTTTTCAGAATTTTATTCACTGAGTAATGGATAATGCAAGAATGTTATTTTTGAAGGGAACATGTGAGGTGCTGCACCGCACCTGCCAGTGAAGGGCATGTGGTACCTCTGGTTCAATTTCAGGGATCCCAAAAGACTGACTTCAAGTTATCCACTTAATGACCGAATTTTCTGATAAATGCTATCAAATCAATAAAAATCTTTTGATTTCCAACCTTTGCAAGTACCACAACAATGAATATTTATAAAATCAGTTTTATTGCTACATTATAAAAATGAAGGTGTATCAAAATCAACTTCAAAATGGAAATCGTGAACAACGGCCAAATTCTGTTCCTGGACATCCTTTTTTCAAGAAAGGCCAAAAAACCCACAGATTATACTAAACTATAAATCCTGCCATCCTTTCTCTACAAAAATGGGCATTCTAAAGTCTTTCATTTGAAGAGCCTACAGTATTTGCAATGAAGATAACATAAAACTGGAACTAAATACAATAACCAGGATTGCCTTAAAGAACGGATACCCGATCCACATAATCAATAATACACACCTCCAAGACCATTAAACAACCACAACCTAGCATCAACAGAAGAAGCACAGTATATATATACTGTACATACCTGCAATCAGCTCTAAAATAGCCAAAGAAACCAGGAAATTCGGCATCTTCACCTTTTACAAAAGTTCAGCCTTCATACAGATCACATAAAGCTACAGCCCAACTACTAGATAATCCTAGAGGTCCTATATATAAGATAGAGTGTGGATGTGGTAGTGTGTTTATATATATATATATATATACATATATTTTTTAAATTAAACAAAATAAAACATAAGCCAGTAGTATGGCAAAAACTGTAGAGCAAAAATTAACATAAAAATAACCAAATAAACAAACAAACGAAAAAGAAGAATAAAAGTTAGACATAAATAGTAGTCCAGAAACCCCTATATAATTTCGAACTTTAAATCCAATTAACATGACGTATATAAAATTTAGAATAATGCCAATTACATGTTAATTTAGCGGTATCCCCCACCCCCAAGAGGTACCAGTTCCAAAAGACATGAAATATCACCAAAAAAAGGAGGTTAAAGGAACTACTGAAAGATAACAAAATCAGAATAAATTAAAACAAAACAGACTGACCATTATGCCCCATATCGACAGAGGACCACGAGGCCAATAATGGTCATGGAATCGCTGCATTTCAATCGCTATACAAATCATCGCAATGGTGAAAAGATCGAAGTACCAAATCACATTTCCTCCCCCGATCGATCCTCCAATGCAGAGGATTTGCACGGCGGTGGTCCTCATGCAGCGAAAAATAAATTATAGAACAGACAGCACTCTAAAGCAGAGCCACACCACTGACATACTGTAAGCTGAATCAGCTTATACAGAAGAAAGGAAAATAGATGGCGGCACAGGCACTGCTAAATTAGCATTTCAACCCATACTACCATTGAATTATATTAAATATTGACAAAAGTTAAATTATAATAAATTAAATAAATAAATAATTAAGCATTCATTAGAGGCAGCGACATGCAATTCCTCCATATGAAGCCAAAATATATACTACCATTAAATATTGACAAAAATTACATTATAATAAAATAAATAATTGAGCATTCATTAGAGGCAGCGACTTGCAATTCCTCCATATGAAGCCGAAATATATTTTAAATTAAATAAAATAAAACATAAGCCAGTAGTATGGCAAAAACTGTAGAGCAAAAATTAACATAAAAATAACCAAATAAACAAACGAACGAAAAAGAAGAATAAAAGTTAGACATAAATAGTAGTCCAGAAACCCCTATATAATTTCGAACTTTAAATCCAATTAACATGACGTATATAAAATTTAGAATAATGCCAATTACATGTTAATTTAGCGGTACCTGAAATCCTCGGAAAATAGGTGGCGGGACCTGCCAAAGTACTGGGTGCCTTACCTGTTGTTGTTGTTTTGGTTTTTAGGAGCATTAGCAACTAAGGCCATATTGCTCGGGGATATGCGGTGGTCATTCCCTGACCTTTCCGCATCCTCCATATTTGGTGGTGACGGGCTCGAACCCCGGTCTAATCAAGAAGCGTGTGCTATGCACTGCTGCTCCTTCCCACCTGGCTACGGAGGCACCCGTGCCTTACCTGCCTCCTCGTGGAAAAGTGTGGGCAACGGTGGTTCCCAATAGGGGCCCAACGGCTAAATGGTCAGAGAAACAACAGAACATAACACTCCCCACACACTTTTTAAATCTCTGGCATCCACAGGGTTCTGTGTCACTTACAAAGAATACAACAAGGAGATGGGGGGAACTCCCAGTGCCATCAGACAACTAACACACGCTATATATATAGTAAAATATTAAATATATTAGCTATTTTATTTAGCTAACACCTAAATAAAATATATTAAAACTCCACATGCTATAAGAATGGTAATTTAGATATATTATAATTTAAATGAAGGTGATATATTCTGCCTAATTTTATGCCAGATTTCCATACAAATAAAGTTATACTGAAAATATTGTACAAACAGATATATTACAGATTAAAAAGATTTTATCCTTTGTGTTAACATAAAGGATAAAAAACTTTTCAATATAAATCTGATATATATATATAATCTGCAAAACTTTTACCTGTGAGCAAAGGTCAAGTAGAGAATTTCATGCCTTGTATGTTTATTTATTTTATTATATTTGTTTACCTGACTTTCTTTATCATGTGCTACAAAGAACAGCCTCAGTACTTCAGACAAATTGCTATTTGTAATATCAGCATCTCGCAATGTCTGCCCTAATACGGTTAAAGCCTGTATATAAAGGTGAGAGAAAAAAATTATCAAAAGCCATTATTAACATTATCAAGTAATTAAAAGTATCAAGAAATATTAATAATATATTTTAAAGAATAAGGCAAAATAAGTTATGGGTTGAAATATCAGTGTAAATACACCATAGTTTACCCATAAATTTAACTACATAAGTAGTGTAAAGGCATTGTTTGATTTTATCTCATATTGTGGCTATTTACACCAATATTATATACAGGGTGATTCACTACCAGTGTGACAAACTTGCAGGAGGTGTAGGGGGCACAAAGACGAATCGGAATCACATAGCATTGAAGGGTCTGAAATGCCTTCGTCATGTGGTAGAGGACGCTGAACGGGAGGTCGCGTGAACAACGATCCCGCCGGAAGTCAGCATTTGCAAACCAGTTCCCGAGGCAGTAGGATGGACGAGTATTCAAACGTTGAACTGGCCGACATGCACCTCGCGTATGGAGCTGCAGACTGTAACGGGTGCGCCGCTCTGCACCTGTACCAGGAACATTTCCCCGCACAGGCGTGCTCCCCATCATACGATTTTCGCACGTGTGCACAGAAGGTTACGTGAGACTGGTTGTTTCACGAGAGGTACCATGAATCGAGAGCGAACGACGAGGACGCTAGACAATGAGGAGAATGTCCTATGTCTTGCAGAAGGCAATCCGACTATGAATACTCGAGCAATAGGCCAACGATTGAGTATTTCCCAATCCACTGTATGGAGGATACTGTCAACAAACCAAATGAGTTCATACTATCTACAACGCGTCCAATCATTGGAGCCTGTGGATTATCCACTCCAGAGGACTTTTGCTACTTGGTTTCTTCAACAGAAACGGTTCGCAAATGCTGACCTCCCGTTCAACGTCCTCTACTGCACGACGAAGGCATTTCGGACCCTGCAATGCTATGTGATTCTGATTCGTCTTTGTGACCCCTACACCTCCTGCAAGTTTGTTGCACTGGTAGTGAATCACCCTGTATATATATATATATATATATATATATATATATAATTAATAATATATGTATTAATTATTATTATTAGCCATATGGTACAAAGTAACCTGAGGCTTATGCTGCACCAGCAAAAAAAATAAAAAAATAAAATAAATAATAATAATTCTGAATTACCCTGAGAGAGAGAGAGTCAGAAGTAGAAAGGAATCACCAAGTAAGAGAAGGATGATGATATCCAGCTCAGGAACCGGGGTGTGCCAAGCCCATACTAACCCCAAATGTGAGTTAATTAGATATATAAAATATATTAATTAATACAGGCACTCCCAGTCTTATGTAAAGTTCGCCTTATGGAAATTGGACTTTATTTAAATTTTTGCCAGCTGGTGCAAACTAAAAAAGATATGGAAACATTTTGCATCCCATAGGAATAAATGGAGGTATCGTCAAAATATCATAATTTGAACCCAATAACAATTTTTTATTTATTTATTTATTTATTATTTTTTTTTTTTTGTAATTCATTCCTAGACCTTCAAAGTTGAAATTTTTGTTATATCACTAAACTCTCTGAAAGGTCATTTTTATAATGGAAATTGCACTACGCTTTCATCGTTATAATATGTTCCATTATAAGAATCAAGTTTGAATGTGATATTTTTCTAAAACATTTCTGGAGGTCACTACCATAAAACAAAAACAATTTGTGCTTTCTGCTTTATCAGGCTTTTCTGTTAGCGCAATCTATTATAAACGGGTAGTAAACTCCATCTTATTGTGTTTGCAATAATACTGATAAATGAAATTGTGTGGGTTTTTACGTTATGGTATTAAGGTGAAATGAGTTGCCTTTCACTGAAATCTTCAATCATATAAAAAACATAAATAAATTTTCAGAATCTTCTCTTCATTCCTATTTACATATTACAATGGTGAAGGGAAAGGGAGCAAGGGAAACTGCAATGAATGGCAGTGCTATGAAACAAAGAAAAATTGATTTAGAAATGAAGATTATTAATTAAGAAGTATGCAGCAGGACAAAGTTTGTCATCTATTGCACAGAATTAGATCTTGCTGCTTCAACAGTGAATACTATTTTAAGGGACAGGCACGTTTAAAAGAACATGTTAAAAGATCAATGCACTTAAGATCAACACTGATTAGAAAACAGTGTTCAGGTGCTATATCGAAGATGGAAAAGCTATTAATAACGTGGATGGAAAATAAGATTCAGAAGCAAGTGGCCTTTTGCTTGAATGTCTAATGGACATTCAAGCAAAAGCAAGAGGTATTTATGAAGATATTAAGGATAAATACGGTGAATCCCAAGCCAAGTTCATGGCAAGCAATGGGTGGTTTAACAGGTTCAAGCATTGCGCTGGCTTCCAAAACATTGAATTATGCAGTGAAGTCACTAGTGCCGATTCTGCAGCTGCAGAGAAATTTTGTGATGTGGTAGAAAAATCTCCTCCTAACTCCACAGCCCTCAACTTTCACAGCAGCATATTTTTTGATGTATTCAGTTTGAGAGTTAATGTTGTCATTTGATTTTTAGGAGCATTAGCAACTAAGGCCATATTGCTCTGGGGATATGCAGTGGTCATTCCCTGACCTTTTTGCATCCTCCGTATTTGGTTGTCACGGTCTAATCAAAAAGTAGTAGTAGTGGTGGCATGTGATGCAAGAAAGCAAGTGTATGAGCTTATGCAGCATCAGCCAAAAAAAAAAAAAAAAACACACCATTCCCTCCAAATGCATGTCCAGTTCCTCCTTAAATTTATTCAACCTATCAACTTCCACAACGACAGATGGAAGTTTGTTCCAGCAATTAACCACCCACTGGCTAAAGGCAAATTTCCACACATCTATTCTACATCTGTCCTTTCTTAATTCGAATTTATGCCCCTTAGGTTCGTAATCTGAACAAGTGGAAGGATCCCATCAGAATTCAGCGTGCTCAACCCATTCAAGGCCTTATACACCTCAATCAGATCACCGTGCAGGTGTCTAGTCTCCAGCCACTGCAATTTGCAGGACTTAAGCCTCTCTTGGTAAGAGGATCCCTTCATTCCCCTCACCAATCTTGCCCTTCTCTGTACACGCTCAAGCAAATCTACATCCTTCCTAAAACGAGGCCTCCAGACCTGTACGCAGTACTCAAGGCGTGGCCTGACCATTGCCTTATACAGAGGGACAATCACCTCCTTCTCCCTGCTAGCAAAATTCCTATATATCATTGACAAAACCCCATGACCTGCCCTGGCAGCCTGTCTGCATTGCTCAGAAAACTTCATATCTGACTGCACAATTACTCCCAGGTCTTTTTCGTTTTCTACCACCTTAAGTGTAGTACCACACAGTTGGTATGTTTCTCTGGGGTTACTTCTACCCATATGCGGTACTTTGCATTTGTCAAGGTTAAACTTCGGTTGCCACTTCTCAGCCCATCTGCCCAAATTATCTAGATCCTGTTGCAGTAGCACACTGCCATTGCTGTAATTAACAACCCTGCCAACGTTTGTATCATCTGCAAACTTCTTTCTTCTGATGCTAAGTAGACGTTCATGAGCTTCAACAAAGACTTTGAACTGGTGATGTTCTGTATGCACCTGGGGCTATCCTAAGAGAAGAACATTGGATGGGCACAAGATGGACCAAGGTGCTCTCCCTGGCTGAATCATAAATAGGTGCTCCATAATCTAGCCGAGATCTAATTAGGGAATTATATAAGTGGAGCAGAGTATAACGATCTGCACCCCAAGATGTACTGGAGATAACCCAGAGTATGTTCATTTTCTTTGTGAAAGTGGTTCTTAGATATTTGATGGAAGTCTGGAAGTTTAACTTCTTATCAAAAATTAGCCCTAGGAGGCAAATACTGTTCACAATTGTAGATGTTGATTGACCAAGTGCAACTCAGGTTCAAGATGTATTCTGTGCTTGGTGCAGAAATGTATGGCTATAGATTTTTGGCATGACAGTTCGTATCCATTTTGTGCCATCCGTAATTCAATGTTATTAATGACTATTTGTAGATCTCTATCAATATAGTTCATATTCTGAGAATGGCAGGATATGGTAAGATCATCTGCATAGGGATACGAGTGAATGGTTTTTGTGATGTTGTTTATTCGTATTGCAAACAGGGGGGTGCTAAGAACAGAGCCTTGTGGGACTCCTTCTTCTTGTATGTATGTTTGAGATAAAACCTGCCAGTATCTAACTTGGAAAGATCTGTGCTGAAGGAAGCTTTGAATAAAATATGGTAAATGGCCTCTCACATGAATAGAATGGAGATTCTTTTAGGATACCGTAGCGCCATGTGGTATCAAAGGCCTTCTCTATAGCGAGGTATATCATGAGAGATGTTGGTTTCTGGTGAATGCATTTCTTATGTTTGATTTGGGGTTTTGTCATGAGGTCTAGGGAAGATCTATTCTTTCAAAAGCCAAACTGATTATTACTGATTATGTTTTGGGATTCAAGGTACCAGGTGAGCCAATGGCGAACCATTTTTTCCAAAGTCTTACTCAGGCAGCTAGTTAGAGAAATTGGTCTATAGTCAAACGATCTTTTCCAGGTTTAGGTATGGCTATTACATAAGAATGGCACCAGAAAGTGAGGAATATATGTTCTGAGAATATCCTATTGTAAAAGTTTAGCAATGACAATAGTGATTTCTGATTGAAGTGTTAAAGCATTATATTGTAGACTCCATCAGAACCAGGAGAGCTATTACCTGAGGTATATATAGATTCTTCCAGTTAAGATATTGTGAGTGGTTGGTTATAGGGTAAAGGACATGTAGTTTTGAAGTTCAGCTTCCTTTTCTCAGCTTCAGCTTTAATTTTTGGAAAACACGGTTGATATGCAGAGGTGAACAATTCCCAGAACACTGTTCCTAAGGAATTGGCAATTTCCTCAGCAGATCAGATTTCCTTCCCATTCCAATTAATAATAGGAGAAGGTAACATATGATATTTACTGTTTAGCATCTTTATTTTTTCCCAGATTATTCAGGTATCAGTATCTTTGTTGATTGAGGAGGCATATTTTATCCACAAGTCTTTTTTTGCCTTCTGCTGGATATAACAAGCTTGGGCTCCCAGTCTCTTGAAGCTAATAAGGTTGCCAGTGGTGGGATATTTGCGGAAGGTGTTTCATGCTGCATTTTCTTTCTTTTCTTTTTTCACTTTGTTACAATCACCATTCCACCAGTGATTGCTATGCAACTGGTTTCTTATTTGAGACTGTGGGATGGCGGCTTTTGCAGCTGTTAGTATCTGCATTGTGATATGATCGGCGAGTGTCAATAGCAGAAGACTCTTTGATATCATCTTCAAAAGTTACGGACTGGAAAATTTCATCCAATTTGCTTTGGAAAATTTCCATTTTATTTTTGTTTCAGTTTGTTTGGAATGGGTGGTTTGAATAGTACAGATTAGCAAATAGTGGCCACTGTTTAAAGGATTGTCACATACTGCCCACTCTATAGTTGGGAAGAGGATCGGAGAGCAAACTGAGAGCTCTATTGCACTAGTTGACCCAGTACGAAAATGGATGCAAGTGGGTAAGCCAGGATTCAATAGCGTCAAATTCTTTCATTCAAGCAACATTTCAATAAGTTCACCTCATTTCAATAAGTTCACCTCATCCGTCTGAGACCAGAGAACTCCATAATGGATGATGTCCATTAAAATCTCCTAATAAACAAATAGGAGATGGTAACTGAGAAATAAGATTTACCAGTTGCTGAATTGTACATGATTGGTTTGGCAGAAGATAAATTGAGACCAGTGTCAATGCAATACTAATTACTATATGGATACCAACAGCTTCTAACGGTGTTTGTAATGGAATGTGCCTGGAGGGGACTCGTGATTCCACTCGTATAATTACTCCTCCATGGGGCTGTTAGTTTCAGATCGATCTTTTATGAAGATAGTACAGTTTTTGACCGAAGTGGATATTTTTGTGGTTAAATTCATTTCTTGTAAGCATATGGCAGCGGGATCATAATGGTGAATTAGTTCATAGATATCACCAATATTGTTGTGAAAACCTCTGCAATTCCATTGTATGATTTGTTCCATTATTTGGTTTTGTGAGCAGAAGAGGAGTCTGTCTGCTTTTTGTGAGTGGCTTGTTTTTATCTGACGGGTTTTGATTTTTCTTTTCTTGAAAAATTTGGGCTTCTCAAGTCACTGCCTTCTTACATATCATCATCTGCATGTATTTCAAGCAGATATTCTGAGTTATCATCTGTGTCCATGCTCGATAGGTGACATTGTTTCACTCAACAGGATCGGATTTCTGCAAATTATCCACTGCTTGACAACGGGGAACTCTGTTGTTGTTGTTGTTGTTGTTGTTATTTGGTTTTTAGGAGCATTAGCAACTAAGGCCATATTGCATCTGGGATATGTGGTGGCCATTCCCTGACCTTTCTGCCTCCTCCGTATTTGGTGGTCATGGGCTCGAATCCCGGTCAAATCAAGAAGTGTGTGCTCCGCACTGCTGCTCCTGCCCACCTGGCTACGGAGGCACCCTATACTTAAGGAAGTTACATGACAGTGAGAGAGAGAGAGAGAGAGAGAGAGAGAGAGAGAAACAACGTACACATTTGATTACAGCTGTGAAATTTTACTTATGTTGTGTGGAATAAACCTACATTTTGTTTATACAAATTGTCACTATATATGGAAAATATTAACCATGAAGCTAATGCAGGAGCTTTTTTTTTTTTTTTTATTGTTTTCAGTACTGCTTTGCTGAGCCAAGTTAAAAGATGAAAGGTATAAAATTTTATCACATACACAGCAGTATACAGTAGCTAGAATTTTGGAGGCCACTACACAAAGAATATCAAAGGCCCTCCCTCTTTTTTTTTTTTTTTTTTCATTAAGATGAAATTCCAATGCCATACTTGGGTGTGTTCAAGGGGTGGTGACGTGCATTCCATAACCTCTCCTACCCAAATGTCAACCTCATCTTCTCAGGGCGAACTGACCCGTTTCCACAGACGAGGCTCTGGCGACCAAGTCACAGCGGTATAACTGTCCCATCACATACAGAGGAAATGCTGTACCTGAAGTCTGTCTAGAGGCTATAAGGTGGCAGCCCCACCACTAGACTTACCCTGCGAAAGGCTTGTAACCTATCCGGGGGACATTCTAAATACTCGAGATAAGCTCAAGGGAAAAAATTGGACGGATCTCAAGGGTAACAACCTAGGCAATGGATATAGACTATGATTAAGGAACTTAAAATAGCAACTTGGAATGTTAGGGGAATAAATCACAAATTAGATGAATTGACCATGGAACTAAAAAATAGAAATATTGACATAGCAGTCATTACCGAAACAAAAAAGAAGAACAAAGGATCCAAAGAAATAGGTAACTTCATAATGATATACTCCGACGTACCAAGTGAAATGTGGGCATCCTCGGGAGTTGCTGTTATAATAAAGAAAGAATGGGAAAACAAAATATTAGACTACTCTTGGTTATCACCCAGAATATTAAAATTAAGACTAAAAATTCTATCTGATACAATAACAATCATTGGCATCTGCGCTGCAGTAGAAGGCAACATTGATCAAACCACAGAATTATGACGAATTACAACAGATCATAGACCAAACTAACAAAAATGAGTATCTCATACTAGCAGGAGATTTTAATGCAAGAGTTGGTGCTCAATCAGTAAACAAATGTATAGGATCAGAAGGCGAACCCGTGGTCAACAATAATGGAAGATGCCTGATAGACTTCTGCTTTTTTGATAAACTTAAAATTACAAATACTTTTTTTCAGACACAAGGATATCCATAAATGCACATGGGAAGCAAGAAACACAAGGTCTATAAATAGATTATATTATCATTAATGAAAATTTAAATGACAAAATTAGAGACAGAGTATTCAGAGGCAGTGAAACTGACAGTGATCACTACCTAGTAGAAAGCACTTTCAAAATAAAAAGAAATTATCTTAATAAAAAGAAGAAAATACCAACAAAAACTATTAAGAAATTAAAAATACATTTGTTGGAAGACAAAAGCACTAAATTCCAGTATGAAAGTCGATTGAAAGATAAACTCAAATCAGATGAAAGTGATAATGTTGAGGAAATCTGGTCAAACATGAAAAGATCAATTCTGGGAACTGTTGAAGAAAGTCTTGGATATAAACCTATAAAAAATAAAAACTGGCTAAGAACTTGGAATGAAGAATTGAAACAAACAATCAATGAGAAAAAAAAAGACCTATAAACTGTTCCTACAAACTAAAGACCTACATCTACACATAAAATATAAAAAGCTTCGAGCAGAAGTCAGAAAACTAACCAGAAGAATCCAACGATAAATTTGTTAAATCTTTAGAACGTGATATCACGGGCCCACAGAGAAGAAGTTTTAAAATTTTTAAGAAATTACAACTAGACACAAATGATCAAATAAAAACCAACTCCATCTCCCAAGCAGAATGGAAGCAACACTATTCCAAACTATGGTATAACCCAGGCACTAGGGAATTGGAAGATGAATCTGCGATAACCAAAGATAACGAAAATATAACAATGGAAGAACTAGAGTTAATATTACAAAAATCAAAAAAACCGAAAAAGCCCAGGCAAAGGCCATTTGAATGTAGAACTATTTAAATATGGGGGTACCTTACTAAAAAACGCACTTCTAAAATTATTTAACATCATATGGCATAAGCAACAGATACCCAAATATTGGGAAACAGGAATAGTAATCAATTTACACAAAAAAAGGCTCCAGAAATAAACCTAACAACTACAGAGGGATAACACTGATATTAACTGCTGCAAAGCTATACTCTAATATACTAAAGAATAAACTTAATAAATACAGTGAACAATTCTTAGAAGAACAATGTGGGTTCAGAAAAGGGAGAAGCACAATAGATGCCATTTTCTCACTACAGCAAATTTTGGAGAAAAGAAGAGAATTCAATCTACCAACATTTCTGCTCTTTATTGATTATGAAAAAGCATATGACAATGAAAACCGGGAAAAACTTTGGCAGATTCTACGTGAAGAAAACATTCCAACCCAACTCCGGAAAGCGATCCAAAGCCTATATAAAAACTCAAAAGTCTGTATAAAATATTCGAATGGCCAACTATCAGACTCAATTAACACCATTAAAGGAGTGAAACAAGGATGTGGACTATCACCAAATTTATTTAATATGTACATCAATAAAATTCTTAAAGAATGGAAACAAACAATTAACAATGGAATACAGTTGAACAACAGGAATAAAATCCAAACTATATTATATGCTGTTGATCAAGTTATAATTGCAAAATCCGAAGATGAACTACAGATAGTAGCAAATGAACATAATAAAATAGGTAAAAAGTACGAGATGAAATCTCCACCTCAAAAACAAAATCAATGGGATTATGTAGAAAAACATACAGAGAGTCAAAATTGTTATTGATGATAAAATAATAGAACAAATATCTGACTTCACCTATTTGGGAAATTTAATATCAAATGAAGGGAAAGACATCCATATTAAACTACAAAAATATAATAAAATGAATGGAACGATTAAACGCTACTTCGGAAAACAAATGACAACTGAAACAAAATTACGCCTGCACAACAGCACTTCAAAACCAGCCCTCTTCTACAGCTGTGAAACTTGGGTCATAAATAAGAAAGATGCACACAAACTAGAAGCAGCACAAATGAAATTTTTAAGACCATTATTAGGCTTTACAAGACTATACAACCAAAGAAATATAGATATCCGCGAGAAATTAAAAGTAGATAACATAGTAAATGACATAAAACGGTATCAGGAAAAATGGATCAGCCACGTAGAAAGAATGAACCCAGACCGGATCCCAAAATTAGCCTTTAACTACAAACCTACAGGCAAGAGAGATGTTGGTCGACCAAGACAATGTGGCGAGATCAAGAGCTACAACGGAACAGGTCTTACAAGACCTAAGCCGGACCAAGTTCATGATTATGTACATTAAGTAATATTCAACAAACCTTAACTATAAAAAAAAATTTTAAAAAGGTAATACATCAAAATAATCATAATAACAATCTGTAAGATTATAACTATGTAAATTTATAAATTTTACTTTTATGCAAAAATATAGCTTTCTTGCATTTATGGTTGATAAATTACAGATCAGTTTTAAGATCCATTTTGTTAACTTTTTTGTATCCAATTAATGCAGATAGATCATTTAATGTGTTTTCACTATACCCTTTCTTTTGTGGAAATGAGCAAGAAGAAAAACACTAGAACTTCTGCAAAGAAAATAAACTATTCATCACCAACACACTGTTCTACAACAGATATCAACATAAGTATTCATGGACATCACCAGATGGAAATTCAAAAAACTGCATTGACTTCATTTAAATATATAACAACTGGATATCATCCATTCAAAATGTTAAAACTCTTAGAAGTATAGATTTTGACACCGACCATGAACTGCTAGCAGCAACAATTAAATGGAAATTTAAAAATACGAAGCCGAAGAACAATAGAGCAACATTAAATAAATATATCATGATTTGAAGAAGACAAAATAAAGGAAAGTTATGGGAAAAACACTACAAGAAAAATTAAAAGATATAAACTATTCATCATCTGTGGAAAATATATGGGAGAAAACTAAACAAATGACTAAAGATGGAGCCTTAGAAACCTTGGGAACAAAAAATAATCCTTGGATCACAGCAAAAATTTTAGATCTATGGATGGAAAAAAGACAAATGAAAAACCTCCTAAACAAAGAAAATAGTCAAGAAAAAAAGGGACAAATATAAAACCCTAAAAAACAAAATGGACAACCTATGTAAAGCTGCTAAAATGAAATGGTTCGAAGACAGATCAAAGCAGTGCGAAGAGACAAATAAACGTCACGACTCTAAAACAACTTACCGGATTATAAAGGAACTCTCTAAAACACACATCATCACATACATCCCAAAAATACTCACAATGAAAAACTAAAACAATATAAAACCAGGAAACATGCAAGAAATATAAAAAATATGGAAAGAATATTACCAAACCCTGTTCAAAGGGGAAAGAAAAAACGCTCTTGCCTTAGATAATAGAAGAGATAAAGCACCCTCGATAACAAAAGCAGTTCAGAAAGCGATTAGCCAAATGAAGAATGACAAGGCACCCAGAAATAATGGTATCCAATGTTAAAACACCCAGCACAATTGTTTAATCTAATTTTATTTAGAGGTCATATACCAGAAGACTGGAAAAGTGGAATAATAGTACCTATACACAAAAAAGGAGATAAAGAAAATTGTCAGAATTATACACCCATTACCTTTTAAACCATATATAAAAAATATTTATAAGGCTCTTACAAAATAGGATATTTAAAATATATAAAGAAACAATAGGGGAAGAACAAGCAGGATTTATAAAAGACAGATCAACAACAGACCAAATATTCACACAAACATCACTGCAAAAAAATATTGGAATAAGAAGAAACCTCTTTAACTGTGCTTCATCGATTTCAAGCAGGCATTTGACTCTGTAAACAGAGAAAATTTAATGAAGCAACTACAAAAAATCCCACTTTATCATGAAATAATCATGTTTGTACACAATTTCTACAAAAGTACAAGCGCAATAGTAAAATTCAAAAACCTTAAAACAGAAAAATTTAAATAGAGAAAGGAGTCATGCAGGGATGCCCTTTATCTCCATATCTATTCAGAATCTACCTAGAAGAACTAATGAAATCAATTGAAGAAAAAAGAGACACAATAATAAATGGAAAAAATATAAATCACATAAAATATGCAGATGATATTGTGATTTTAAAAGAAACAAAAGAACAACTAAAAGAAATATTAAGAAACATCAATAAAGCAAGCAACAATTATGGAATTAATATTAATACATTTGTATAAATAAGACCAAAGTGATGCAAATCGAAAAAAAAACATAGAGGACATAAACATCAAAATCAACAAATAGAACAAGTACAAAAATTTGTATACCTGGGCTCTCTAATAACCGGAAACCTAAGTAATACTGACCAAATTAATCACAGACTGAACATCGGATGGACAAATATAAACAAACTCAAAAACATACGGAAGAGCAATAAAATCTCAAATAGTCTAAAAATTAAATCAAAAGTTGCTGTGGGTACTAACTTCACACCCATAGCAACTTATGGATCACCGAATTGGAGAATAAATAAGAAAGAATGGCATTTGAAATTAGTTGTCTAAGGAAAATCAATAAAATAAATTGGAAAGAACATAAAACTAAAGAACGAGTAAGGAGAGATCTGAATTTTGAACACAGAATAATAGAGCATCTACAAAAAAACTTCAGTGGTTTGGACATGTGAACTGGATGAAAAAACATAGGATGCCTAATGTAGTACTGACAGAAAGAATTGGAGATAACAGACCACCAGGAAAATCCAAAAGAGGATGGCCCCAATGAATAAAGGAAAACACAGGTTTTCAGAGTTATCAACAAATGATGCAAGATTCAAGAGATCGAAAACAATGGACGCCAATATCTAAATAGGGACTCAACGAATGCAAAAACGGAAGAGTAGAATGATAATTTCTTTTGTAGATAATTTTAAATTTACTGTGAGCATTCAATATTAGTTGCCATTACAGGAAATGTGACAAATACATCATACCTTTCAGCTATTACATAATATCATTATTTGATATAGCTTTTTTTTCGTATTTTATAACATATGTTATGTGTTTATAACATATTAACCTATATGTTTTAAAAACGTATACTTTCTATGTTACAAACACATATTTTAAAAATTATTGTAATACACCCATGGATAGGGCAGCAGCTTTTAAATTCTAATGGAGCTACATGATTTTGTAATAACTGAAAGCAAAGTGGAGGAGAAATTGTTGAAATTAATATAAAGTCACCTGGTGTGGATGAGATCTACTCAGTTATATTCAAGGAGGTGGCAAAGGAAGTAAGCAAACCATAAGCCATAATTATGAGAGCTTCCTTGGATTTAGAGGAGGGGGCCCCCCAATGACTGGAGATGTGCAAATCTATTCCCAATTCACAAAGGGTGACACAAATACAGTGGATTTCGGTTATCTTGGCCACTGGTTAATCGGGGCAGCTGATTATTTGGGACAAATCTTAAAGAATAGAGCTGAATCAAGAAAATAACCAGGGTTTACTTCGCTCAATTGGGACAACATGCCGTTTAACCGGGGCAGGAGACCGCAGCACTGGAGATTACCCTACGATTGTCTCTGAATGTACCTTGTGGTTCGTTCAGATTTCTGGAGGTCACAACAATAAAACAATTAGCAGACACCAGTTTATTGGGCTTTTCTGTTAGTGCAACCTATCATAAATGGTTACCGACAGCTGGAATTCTGTGGGTTATTATGGTGAAATGTGTTTACACTTCCATGAAATCTTCAATCATATAAAAAAATTAATTTTCAGAAAGCTTCTCTTCGTTTTTCCTTTTAAAGCTTTGTAACTTGTCACTCCGTTCTCATTTGCATGTATTGTGTTACTTGCAATTTGTGTGTGCCGTGTTCTTTGTTATTGATTGCTTACCTTTTTACGGTTTTCAGTTTTAACGCCCACCCAAAAATGTCAGTGAACAAAAATGTAAATTAGTTAGTATGTACTCATTACAGTAAAGGTAAAGTGCAGCCATTATCAACCCACTGCAGGATGGAAGCCTCCTCAACAATTCATGCTGAGGGAAATGGACCAGTACGTATTAATTATTCTGATTTTCACGTATCATTTAATTTTTTAATTGGTAAGGTAATAAAGGGTAACTTTGTGCGTAATATTTTTACTTTTATATCCGGTGGATATATTTCTCCTATTTTCACTAATTAGAATCGCTGTTTAATAGAATTAAAATTCAATTCACAAATGTGATCACAATGACCAGTGCTTACTACACATCGTATAGTGAACGGTACTTTACTATGGTGAGTCCATTGTAACATAATTTGATTGTACAGTTAACCAATTATAAAGCAGGGTCCACTGTATTCTTAACTACTTATGTGAAACTTCACATAATTGGGGCAGCCGCTTAATCGGCCAAAATGCACTAGTCGCGATGTGTCCCAATAACCAGAATCGGCTGTAATTACAGACCAGATAGTTTAACTTCTGTTCCAGGGAAAATAATGGTATCACTGGTTAAAGAAGCATTGTAGGATCATCTAACCAAGACTGCAGTAGTAATTCAGACAAAACGGGGGTTTCTTAAGAGGAAGTATTGTTTGAACAAATTGATCAGATACTATGATCTGGTTAGAAAAAGACACTGGATGCAAAAAATTATTCTGATTTTATCTGATATCATATACTTTGATTTCAAGAAAGCTTTTGACACTGTGGCGCATGGAAGATTATGGTACTAATTAGAGCAGTATGGTATTAAGGGCAAGTTGATACAATGGATAAAAGGGTGGTTGAGTGAAAGAAGACAGAGAGTGGTAATCAATAGACGTTGCTCTTCGTGTACTAATATTATTAGCGGAGTCCCTCAGGATTCAGTGTTGAGGTCACTGTTGTTTTGTATATTTATCAATGATATTGATGAAGGTATATCAGGCTTAATGTCCAAGTTTTAAAATGATACAAAAGTTGGCAGAGTTGTTATTGACAGTAATGGCAGTGTGCTACTGCAACAGGATCTAGAAAAGTTGGACAGATGGGCCGAGAAGTGTCAACTGAAGTTTAACATTGACAAATACAAAATACTGCATATGAGTAGAAGTAACCCCAGAGAAATGCACCAAGTGTGTGGCACTACACTTAGGGTGGTAGAAAATGAAAAAGATCGGGGAGTAATTGTGCAGTCAGATAGGAAGTTTTTTGATCAGTAAAGACAGGCTGCCAGAGCAGGTCATGGGGTATTGTCAATGACATACAGGAATTTTGCTAGTAGGGAAAAGAAGGTGATTTTCTCTTTGTATAAGTCAATGGTCAGGCCACATCTTGAGCATTGTGTACAGGTCTGGAAGCCTCAATTTAGGAAGGATGCAGAATTGCATGAGCGAGTACAGAGAGGGTCCAACAAGATTGGTGACAGGAAGAAAAGGGGTGGTCTTACCAAGACAGGTATTGCAAGTGGAAGACCAGAGGATATTGCATTATGTTCAAGAATGTTTTTATAGCTTTATTTTCTTAAAATTCCTTAAGTTCTGCAAATTGAAGCGGCTGGAGACTAAGCACCTGCTAGGTGATCTGATTGAGGTGTAAAGGCCTTGAATCGGTTGAGCAGGCACAATTCTGATGGGATTCTTCCTCTTGCTCAGAATGTGTACCTGGGGTGGGGTTGGGGGGGGGTTCAAATTCAGGAAAGACAGTTATAGAACAGATGTGTGGAAATTTGCCTTTAGCCAACGGGTTGTTCATAGCTTAAATAAATTCAAGGGGGAAACTGAAGAAACGCTCAGGGGTAATGGATGTGTGATTTTTTTTTTTGCTGATGCTACATAAGCTTGCTTTCTTGTATCATATGCCTCCACTAATGCTAATGTCCAGAACAACCAAGTCAGAATTGAACAGTTAAGTACGGAAAAAAAAAAAAAAAAAAAAAATTTTTTTTTTTTTTTTTATCATATAGATGTATGTAATATTTTCCTTTCAATAAGCAGATTCTATGGTTAATTTTTTTTTGTGAATAACAATTATTTACGTGCATGCACAAACAAAAAAATCAAATAAAAATATATAAATAAAGTTATTCCACACAACCAAGATAAAACTTCATAATTATAACCAAACTTGTAATCAGATACTGCATACTTTATGTCTACCCCTCTCAGCTGTTCTAACGTGACATCAAGCTGGCTCACACAGTGTAACTGGTACAATTAGTTCATACTTATTTAGAAAGTTTACTGAAAATAATAATGCAAAAAAGAGAAAAATGCCACAGATTTTTTCATGGGAAACTATTTCTTTCATATATGGCATGCACAATGATACATAATTAAACACAAAGAATTACTTCAGGACAATGTGGTATCCCTGGATCTTCTATAGCACAAATTAATAGGTGTTGAAGAACAGATAGCAGTTCTTCTTCACTCCTTTCATCTAAGTTAAGAAGTGCCATTTGCATAGTATTTAAAGTTGGAAGGCTATCCATATCTAAATAAAAAAACAAGGAAAAAAAGATACTGAGTGTAATAATTATTATATCAATTCAAATTATCACAAAATTATGGAATATTTACTATTACTTATAATATGATTATCTAATTTTAGGAGCTACAGGCAATATAAATCTCCTGAACAAAAGTCTTTGGCAATCATTCAGAAGTTTGCTGTTGTTGTTGTTGTTATTTTGGTTTTTAGGAGCATTATAGCAACTAAGGTCATATAGCTCCGGGGATATGCGGTGGTTATTCCCTGACCTTTCTGCATCCTCCGTATTTGGTGGTCATGGGCTCGAATCCTGGTTTAATCAAAAAGCGTGTGCTACGCACTGCTGCTGCTGCTGCCCACCTGGCTACAGAGGCACCCCAGAAGTTTACATTTTGTCTAATATGGATAATGAATCAGCTTCAGATTTCCTAACTTGTCCTGGGATGATTTTTTTGAAACAAGGCGATTTTCTTTAACCATGATTGTCTAGTTTAGACTTAAATTTATTTAAGGCTATCAATTTCCACTACAACACATGGAAGTCTGTCCAGGCAAGTAATCTTTGCGCTTGCTAAGGCAAACTTATGCACATCTATTCTACAACTGTCTTAGTGAATTTCAATCTATACCCCTTCAAGTTTTTAATCTGAGTAAGCAGAAGTATCCAGTCAGCACTGAGCCTCTTAAAACCATTCAAGGCTTTATACATCTCAATCAGATCACCTTGTAGATGCCTAGTCTCCAGATGCTGCAATTGACACAAATTAAATCTCTCCTGGTAAGTGAACCCCTTTGTTCCTCTCACCAATCTTGTTGTTCTTCGTACTTGTTCTAGTA